>NC_039358.1:51288339-51343355 GCF_003573695.1 Papaver somniferum | reverse complement strand
AGTTTTTTTTTTTTTTTCATTTTGTGTATTTGTATTTTTCTTGTCTCAATAAAAAAAAAGAAAAAGAGAGAGAATAAAAAAAGACACCTGTTATCGCCTCGGTATCCCCTTATTTGTGGATAATGATTCGTGCCCAAGCTGTAACAAATCTATGGGTATTTTCGGTGATCATGAGTTTCATTGTGCTAAGGATGTTGGACTCAAGTTTCGACATGACCTTGTTCGTGATGTAATTGCCGACATCTGTTACAAGGCTGGTGTGGCTGCTCATAAAGAAGTTTCACTTGGATTTTTGTCTGATGATGACAGAGATTTACGTCCTGCAGACATTCTTGTTTTAAATTGGGATAATGGTAAAGATGTTTGTATGGATTTCACAGGTGTCTCACCCTTTACTGGAGAAGGTATTCGTTTTTTCGTTCCTGGCAAAGCTATTTCGAATGATGTTTCACGTAAACATACTAAATACTTGGACAAATGTGTTTTACATGGTTATGTTTTGGGAGTTCTAGCTTTCACTACTTTGGGAGAGGTTAGTGAGGATATCTTGTGATTTTTTTAAGCGTCTGAAAAATTGTTTAGTTTGTAATGATGCTAGTAGTGGCGTAGGTAGTTTTATTTTTCATAGATTGGGTGTAGTTATTCAAAAAGGTGTTGGAGCTCAGCTTTTTGCTAGGCTACCAACCAAGGTTTTGTACGAATCCTAAACGTTATTCAAAATAATAAAATTTTCTTCTATTTAGGAAAAAAAAGACAAAAGACGAGAAAAATGTGTTGCATCATATTTTGGTTTGTTTTTAGTTTTGTTCTTTCAATAAAGCCAGTGGGAAAGAAGGAATATCCATAATGAAGTTTCAAGCAACAAGGATTTGAAGAAAAAGAGTTACATTGTCAAGATTCTACGAAGTTCAAGAGTTATCATCAAGAGTTGAAGACCGAAGACGAATATGAAGACAATGATTGAAGACCGAAGATGTTTCTATGGATGCTGTGAGAGTGGTGCTAGATGCACGTCGAACGGATAACGAGGTAAGTAAGCATATTCCCACCTTTATTAAGTCGTTTATTTCCTTTCATATAGATCGTCAGAAAAACGGGTTTTTCAAAACAATAAAAGATATGGGTTTTCAAAACAATTCGGAGGGTTTGGCCTTCCTACTATTCAACGTGTCGCAGAGTTCTCTCTTCACTCCTACCTGGACACATGTGTGACCCATAAAAAAGTTGTTTATTATTGAGAGCAACTTCATAAAATCCTTTCTGGTGAGGCAGAGTCAAGACTTTCGATCACTCTCTAACTTGGATTCTTTCGATAAGGGATGGTTATTTCTCTCTCAACTTTTAAGGATGAGATTGTGTTCATATATATGTCTAACTTCTTATGACTAGTGTGCACAATTTCTATGTATTCTTAGCGCGTTGGATGCTATCATTTCGGAGAACTAGTAAGTTGGAAAAGTAGGTTTTGTGGGTATACCTCTTGTAATCCCTCACGAGACTATAACTCTGTAACGAGCCTCAAGCTCGTCAACGCTATTAGACCAGTCATGAGACGACTAAGCCGTTATTGACACGATTAATTAGAGAAGAACGTTAATTAATAGAAATTAATCTAACAACGATCTAGTTACGAAATTAGTATCACTAGATAGGTCTCGAAAAGTTATGCGAAATAGACTACTCGAACGTATCAATCGGATACCGGACGAAAAAGATATTATCAGATTTATGAGAAGGGAAAAATAATCATTTTTGCATCTAAACCGCCTGGCTGCCCTTATCCCTTATTTAGGTGCCTTTAACATTTTCTTTTGGCCATATCACCATCTGAATCGAGCAGATAGGCTCATTCTTTCTTCTTTATTCTTCTCTTTTCTTTTATTTCCTTCTTCTCTTTTCTTTTCCTTCTTCTGTCAGTTTTCGGGAGATGGAAGTGATAATTAGAATTCGAGAAATCTTTTATGAATTGTATAGTAAGGAAGGAGTTGATGTTCTGTGTAGTTCAAAGAGGAAAGGTGGTGTCACTGTGATTCATGAAGAGGGAATAAATTAGAAGTATTAGGGTTTCTGAGATTTGAATCTGAGTTGATTTCGTGATGTATAAGAAGAATTGAGGACTGGGTTAAGTTGATTGAGGAACGAGATCAAGTAATTATGTTATGGAGTTGTTCTGCTGAAGAATTGGAAAAAAGGTAAATTAGGGTTCTTATTTGATTTTTTTTTTAATTGTGAAATTAAGCATGATTTGATATTTTGTATGAAAGTAATGTTAATGTGATCGATTTTAGAGTGGGTTGTTGTTAATTGAGGTGTAGATGAGTTTATGGAGTTAAATTTTAGTTTCTTAAGAAAAATAAGGTTATAGGTTTGAGTTTTTGGTGATGTTGATTAAATGAAGAAGATGAATTGAACTATGGTGATTCGAAGAAGAGTTGTTGTGGTTTTAGGATAGAGTTAGTGATCGAGTTTGGGTCGTTGATGAATTAGAACTATGGATTTTAATGGAGTTCTGGAATTCGGGTAAGAACATGAAGAAGATGTTGGTGTTATTGATGTAACAAATGGAGGAAAGAAGTGATGGAATGGGATTAGATAGTGTCCTTGTAAATAGTAGTATTGAGATTTGAAGAAGTTTGCAGTTTTATGGGTTGTGGTCTTGGCTTGAAGCTGCGGTAGTTTTATTGAACTGGCAGGGGACATGAAGAATTGATGTTCAAAGTGAGTTTGATGTTGAGTTTAGTATAGAGATGGGGATGTTAGTTAGGATTGTGTTAGACTACAGGGATGAAGGAAGGATGGTGTTATTATTGATTTGAGTATTAGATGTATACTAGGTTAGTTGCAGAAGGTGAAGGCTTGGGAAGTTATGGAGTGATGCTGTGATTGAAAAAGAGGGGGTCTAACAACACCACCCAATATTTCGCTTAGCAATATGTATGGACTAACTCCGAAATACTTTGCTAGAGAATCAACTAGACAGTCAGACTCAATCTAGATTAAAGTATCTCAAGGAGTCAATATCTCTTACTTGTTTTGTTTTACTCAAGCTAAAACAATAGCGAGTCTTTAATCAAACACAATGAATAACTTGGACGGTACCAAAGATCAATGTCCAAGGATCAATCAATATAAATCAACAACCAAAGGTTGGATTTCCAATTGATGATCTTTAACGCACAACCTGTATTATTTCTATTATATAAAAAATATATTCCGGAAAAGAAATAACACAGACACCAAAAGTTTTGTTAACGAGGAAACCGCAAATGCAGAAAAACCCGGGACCTAGTCCAGATTGAATACACACTGTATAAATCCACTACAGACACTAGCCTACTCCAAGCTAACTTCGGACTGGACTATAGTTGAACCCCAATCAGTCTCCCACCGATTCAAGGTACAGTTTTACTCCTACCCTCTGATCCCAGCAGGATACTGCGCACTTGATTCCCTTAGCTGATCTCACCTACAACTAAGAGTTGCTGCAACCCAAAATCGCAGACTTGATAATAAACAAATATGTCTCACACAGAAAAGTCTATCAAAGGATAAATATGTCTCCCACAGAAAAACCCTAGGTTTTTGTTCCGCCTTAAGTTATAAAATCAAGGTGAACAGGAACCAATTGATAATCTGGTCTTATATTCCCGAAGAACAACCTACATTAATCAATCACCTCTCAACAATCCTTCTTGACTACACAAACAGTTTGTCGAGGAATCACAAACAGTGAGACGAAGATGTTTGTGACTTCTTTATCTTGCCTATCGGAGAACTCTCACGATATCAAGTCAATCAAAGATTGTACTCGTACGATAGAAGATGCAAGATCAGATCACACAACTACGATAAAAGTAATATCGGTTTGGCTTCACAATCCCAATGAAGTCTTTAAGTGTTGACCTGGTTTTAGAGAAGAAAACCAAAGGTTAAAGGAGAATCGAATCTAGCGAGCACACTAGTATCACACAGACGTGTGGGGATTAGTTTTGCACAATGCTAGATGTCTCCTTTATATAGCCTTCAAATCGGGGTTTTTCCTTAGTTACAAAGCAATCCATATTCACCGTTAGATGAAAATCTGATTTAGATTCAAGCTAATATTTCTCAACCGTTGGATCGAAAACTTATCTTGTCACACACACTTGGGTAGACATTTACTGGGTTTGTGAAAACCATGCCCAAACGTGTACGTGTATGTTGGTTAACCCAAAAGGTTAACCATATGAGCAATTCATATTAACCTAGTTCTTCTTCACCATAACTAGTTCAATTGACTCAAATTAAATAGTTAGAGAGTTGTTCAATTTCAATGAGATCTTATGTAACTACACAGGACACAATTGAAACAAAGATGATTCGATTCGATGAATCGGCTCATGAAATTTATAGCCACGGTTTGCATAAAGAATTCCTTAGTAATTTAAGTTTCATGTTCATAGCACATCTTTAGATCATAACCACTTGAGCTCACAAACAAGTTCGCGGACTTAAGGCAACCGGCAGAGTTTTCCAAACTCAGCAGAAAATCTCGGCAAAGAGAATTCTGCCAGTTGGCGGACTAGGTTCGCGGACTGAGTTCGCGGACTAAAAAAGCAAACGAGTTTTGGAAAATCCCAGCAGAAATTCTCGGCAAGATAACTTCCGTCAGTTCGTGGACTTGGCAAAGCCAATTCCTCCGGTTTCTCTCAATCAACAAAGTTCGAAAACTTCGGATTAAGGAATACATGGTTATGTAATCTAAACTCTCATTCCAATCATTGAGACATTTTCAGAGGACGTTATATAGCCGTTATTCACAGACCGTTTCACGTCAGAGCAATTCTCAAAGTAATTGAAACTTTATATGACTTTCGTCACTAGGTGAAGATAAACTTGATCAAAGCGAAACGCTTTACCAACACACGATTTCGAGAAAAAGATAAGTAATGAATACTCAGCTCTAAATGTCAAATGTGTATGATCCAGTTTATATAGCATACGACTTTTTGTCTCATAAGAAGTAGGAGATAGAATAGATATACTTTTGAGTGATAGATAAGTTCAAGTCTCCACATACCTTTTTGTCGATGAAGTTCCACGGTTCCTTGAGTATATCTTCGTCGTTGTATGATGAATCGCCATGAAGTCCTTGAGCTCAACTACACTTTTCTATCCTAGTCCGAGACTTAGCTATAATAGACTAGAAATCAAGACTCCTAGTGTTGATCACTAACATTGACAAACATGCTTGATATAGCAACGCATGCGAGGTCGACCGAGCTATGCTCTAATAGTGATGAATGATTTGGAATCCAGATGAAGGGTTTATGTGAATTAGAGTTTGTGGAAGTTACCAGTGGAGATGCAGATTGTAATGGTGCTGGTGGTTTAAATGTATGTGTGTTTGGATTGAGAGAATAAGCAGAAGATGAAATGAGTATTGTTTTGTTGTTGGTAATGAAGATGGGTTGAGTTCTAGTGGTGTTTGACTGCTGAGTTGAAATGGCAATGACATGAATGTAGGAAACTGAGTTTACTTGAACTGGTAGAAATTTAGGTTGAGGGTATAGAGTTACCTGAACTGAAGTTTAGAAAGTATGAAGATTTCTTAATATGTAGAGGGGAGTGTAGCTGTATTCGGTGAAGGTTTATAATGGTTGTTTTCTATTGAAAGAACATGTGGTGATGTATTAGCTAAATGATATGAGTTGATTTGGAATTGAAATACATGAAGTAGTATATGTTTATGATGATGATGGACCTGAAATGGATTGTTGCAATGGTGGTGCTGATACTGGTGGTTAGGATGTTGCAGGAATGGAAGTGTTGGCGAAGTTAAATGCTAGGAGTTAGAATTGCAGGGGTAATGGTTTGGTTAGTAAAAGGCCTTACAGAATGATGATGGACAATGAAAATTGGGGTTGTAAACTTTGATATGGATGTTATGTTTGTTGAGCCGAACTTATAGATGTAATGAAGTTGCAGTTCATGAAACCATGGAAATATAGTATTTGAATTGAATCAACGAAGAGATGATTAAACTTGTATTTTGGCAAGAGAAGTTAAAAATGCGTCATTTGAGTCTTGTTCCGCTTTTGTGTTACATTAGAAATTTTCCTTTTAGTCATTCTCGTCAGTTAACTGACTTATCTGAATGAGCTTGTCTGACTGAGTTGAGTCTGTTTGACTCAGTGAACCTTGGACCTTGACCAGACTTGACATGTTGACCACTGGTTAACCTTTGACTTGACGTTGACCGTTAATTGACCTCTTTGACTGTTACTTGACTTAGTTGGACCAGGCCTTGGTTTATTGGGCATGTTTAGTGGGCTTGGGTTTAGGACTAGTGTTCCTATTTGATGAATTGGACCACTTGTGGTCCGATTTAGCTTTCGGTTCCTTCTACAAAGATGTAGATATTCATAAGACATATCTAATAAATTATAGAACCAACCTAAATCAATTAGTAAACCTTAGTTGTGCTAAAGATAGATAATGAAAAAGTGTAGAACCATAAATGGGTTTAGAACCATTAGATAGTTAACTTAGCCTATAATTAGAGAATTGTATGACATTATGTTATGAGCCTTGTATGAGCCTTTTGGATAATCTTTAGAGTACTTGTGTGATTAACAGTTAATCTTTATTAACAACGATCGATCTAAAGAATGAACCATTGGATTATGGATCTCATGGTATGTGAGGCTTGTCATCAAAAGAGGTGGGAATAGATAACGAACTCTCTTGTATTCATTATTGTTTTACAAATCTATATCTTATGAAATGCATGCATATCTTTGTTAGTATATGATACGTGTATGCATGTATTATATGTGTGTAATACAAACTAGTTTTCTTTTATATCTTTGGACGGGATTGGATCTTCAGAGACAACTAATATCTGTATTTTGGGAGCATTTACTTATTTTCAAAAAGTGATTCTTTCCATTGACTGGAAAGTAGTTACATTCTTTACTTAATGTTAGCATGAAAGGAAAAGGGTTTCCTTTTGGTTGGTGTATAGAATGAGTTCCTTTACAACACTTTATATCTAGTCTTTAAGCACTTGTATAGGCCCGGAGGGTTTCTTTAAGTGTTTACCGAGGTGTCCAATATTAAATAGGCTCGGATGGTTTCCTTAAGTGGTTACTGAGGTGTCCAATATTACCATAGGAGGCGTAAAAGCATCCTATGGAATACTTTTCATAGAGGTTATTCTGTGTGCATGAATGTTTACTGTTCTTTTAAATTACTTTAAAAAAGCTATTACATTATGTTTCGGTGTTTGGGGAGAATGATGTTGGGAATATTATGTCTAATTGTTGAACCTAAACGATGGAAATGGCTCTCCATGAATAGGTTCTTCCGTCGGCTATAACATTAACACCATTAGATTTCTTTAGATACCTGTTATGTAGAGTGCGCGTACATTGAGGTACTGGTAAGGTACCAATCTTATCTGACTACGGGGCCGCAAACCTCATGGTGTTTTAATGATCATTAATGAATCCGCAAGAGTCACGCCTTACTACTCCAAAGGAATACGTCACTCAACTACTATTTCTGTTGCGAATGTGTGCCGGATTGGTTGGTAGAAATTTATATTTTCCGTACAACTTATTATTTTAATATGCTTTATTTGTTTTCCGTGTTTTATCGATTTTCGACAAAACCTTCATTGTCTTTAATCATTCTAGTGATTACTTGAAAGTTAGTTGTTATTTCTACGGGGCACCCTTCGGGACGGTGTGCTCACTCAATTCCCACTTTCAGTTTCAGAGACAGAGACAGATCAAGATGTGCACGTGGCGATGAAAGCTTCGAGGAGTTAGTTTCGTTAGTTGGTTAGCTTCCGCTATGTTTATTTTGATGTTTATATTATATTTGTAAATCAACTCACTATTTAATATGTATAATTTGAGAGGAGTTCTTGTATTTATTTCAGAGAGGGTTTAGATTCAGGTTAATCCTTGTTTAGAACTTCTTTCTTAGTGTTTAAATAGATGTTTTAGATTGTTAGTGCCTCATTTTATAGTTAATCTATTGAATTAGTCAGCTGCTAGCTTAGGGGCGCTACAAACTCGTCCACTAGGGACATTTAGGGGTTTAAAGGCATGTTGCATTAGCTAAGTGCATCCGTTTTCTCGACGATATGGAGTTAGATAGTTTGCTCGAGTACTAGCAAAAGCCAAGTGTGGGGGAATTTGTTAAGTGCATATTTTTCATATATTTAGTGTCGAACCCATGCTAATAATTGCTTATATTCTTGCAAATTATTGTATATTACGTTTGTTTTCTCTTATTTATGTTTTGCTAGGTGAATCATCCAAAAGAAGCGATTTGGCGCTTAATTGTGAATGTAAAGGAGTTAGATACAAGTGGAGAAGGGCCAAAGACCAATCGGAACTCGTTCATATCTAGGAGTCCTTGATATCATCTCGAAGAGGACGAAAAGACGAAGCAAAAGGAGAAAGAATAGAGGCATTCCGCCATTGTATGAAGAAATTACAAGCATGTGAAGCGAGTCAAAGTTGCACGGATTTTATAAAGGCACCCGCTTACATTACTAGGGGCAGCTTCAGTACAAGAATTGAACTGTCACACTTCTAAGACTGACAGTTGAACTAAAATGCTAAAAACAGGAAGGAGAAGTTACTGAGCTTGGCCTGAGTTCATGGTCTTTCGGGAGATGATACAAATGAATCGGCAATGAAGATGGAGCTTGAGAAGCAAATGAAAGATGGAGACTGAAAGTTGCTGCCATTATCGGAAGAAGCAGTTTGTAATGAAAATGTTTCTCGAGTCTGGATGGAGGAGAAGAATAGAAATCGTGTTCGTTGGTTGAGACAATGATGCTGAGCTTGGAAGTGGCATGAAGCTGGTGATGCTCCCGATCAATGAGAGGTCGCTGCCGGTGATTGACGATGGCAACGAGTTAAGGTTGCCATTAATTCTCGAGGTTGAGCTGTGGATATGGGATTACGATGCTTGCAATGGAGAAGGCACTGAAGATGGCAGAGAATATAGAGTTGGAGATGCATTTAATCTTGGCAGCAGAATATCTCTCGGATAAAGAAGTTAGGGAAGATAGGATGAATGGGACTCGAATGACAGAGATGGATAACTCGAATTTGGCTTTGTTGTTACAGCTGGGGTCGAGAAAAGATGGAATCAATTGTGTTGTTGCTGTCCAGTCTCGGCAAGATGATGTTAGCTGATGGAGAGAGCTCGATTTATAAAACAGGGAGCTCGAGAAGGTGATTGATCAATGCAATGTTGATGATGAAGACTGGCAGAAGATGGAAGATCGAATGATGGTCAATGGTCATTGGGAGCTGCTGTTAATGGAGATGGAGTTGTTGGCTATGGTATTCTCGAATGAGAAGAGGAACTGGAGTTTGGTTATTTGAAGTCGACTGATGGAGTTGGCTGAGTTTAAGAAGATAGGGAGAAGAGTAAAAGAAGGAAAGGGAGTTTAAGACGTTCAGGAAAGCTTACGTATGGAATACCTAACCGTACGTAACAACATGGGAAGCTACGGTTGAAACTTTCAAACCGTATGAAAACACAGTTGAGGTTACGGATGGAAGATACCACCGTATGTAAACACAGGCGAACTCACGGAAGGGTTTTACAACCGTAAGGAAACTCAGGAGAAAGGAATAAAGTTCCGAGAAAATTCTAAAGCAACGGGATGTCAGTCCTGGGTTTCCGACAGGCCAACTACGACTTTTCAGATTTGGGACGCGACCTGCTTTTGGAAGTTGAGAATTTTGGCAATTATTTTGGACCGAGATTCAATGCACGGGCACAATACACTTGGGGACCTATATAAGAGACTCTTCTATTATTTTTAGAGATATCTTTTAACCTTTTAATCACGCCTTTGGAGAGAAGAACACAAGAAAGAAAAGGTAGGATTTTGGAGCGATTTCACTGATAGGATCCGGAAATACCTATATGTAATAAACCGCAATCGCACGGTGTCTAACAAGTAGACAGAGGTAAGTACGGGTCGAACCCACAGGAGCGGTGGAAATACTCTATTCAATATCTCTAATGAATTAACCAAAAATGATTTTTGGGATTTTAGAATTGAAACAATAAAAATAAATAAAAAGAATTAACGAAATTCAATGAGAGAGTGTCGGTAACCAGGATCTACGGATTCCACCATTATTTCTATTCGATGCCGAAAATGATTCATAATTCTAAATACGTGTCTATATCTTTGTTCTATTGCAACACCTATTATCAGTATATTTTCTCTAATATAACTTGCATCTCCTAAGCATAACCCATCAAAGTCTCCAAAGCATGGCTTATCAAATTATAATGGCAAACAAATCATTGAAACTACCTATTTATGCATTTACGATTATTATTTGCGTCGTCCTAAGTATAACCCATCAAATGATTTAACCTAAGCATGGTTTATCAAATACTAAAACAAATAAAATTGCAAAACCATATAAATTAGTGCACTTAGGCTATTGTATTACAAAGCCGATGAAGCAACAACGATTATTCTATAGAAAACCAATAGAGCGTAAATATAAAATTATTTAAATCAATTCATAATTACTTAAAACCAAAATGTTATCAATTTAATTATGGTCTATTGCTAAAAATGGTTTCCACCGAAGAATCCTAATTATGAAATTTAACAAAACATGGAGATAGATTTCTTAAAACCCATAAAAATAAATTACTAGGAAAATGAAAATAAACCAATCGAATGTGCGTCACCACAATCGAATCGCCTCTTCTCCTTTCCCTTTGGTTTCTGCTCCAAGCCTTCACGGAATTTCACAGTAGCACCGGCAGCGGCCTCCTCTTCTGCTTCTGTTCGTTGGCTTCTCTCAGTTTTGGCTCTAGGTCGACCTCCTTCCCTTCACTTTCTCTTCGTTCCCCTTCATATAGGTGCTGCCTCGAGTTTAGCATAAAACCTAGTACCATTCGCCAAGGCCCAGTCCAACTCCACTGACGATAGCTCCAACACCTCTTCTATTTTCTGGCCCTCTTTAGTTTCACATATCGGCTAGGATTCACTGCCGAGCACAACATCTATATCCCTGGTCTTCCGGCCACAGCACCATCTTAACGATGCAATTTCAATCACCGTCCAACCATCGACAACAACCAACACCTTCAGACTCCATCGTACCAGGACAAGGCAGGAACAAATTCAGGCCATTACTGAAGTTCGACTAGCTACCAGCTGTTGTTTCTATTCCCTGTGAAGCTGACCTTCTTCACTTGCTTGACTACTACCCAATGGCTCAATAGCTTCAACTCTTTTGCAGACGCCACCGATTGCACCGAGCTCAGCCAACACATATCTAATCACGTACAACACCACCAGTTCTCATTCTCACTTCTCGTCAGTTCGAAGTTGCTTACTCCATTATCTTTCTGCTCAGGCAAACATAACCATCCTCCACCTTCCATTCATCGCCTGCAAAGATTCGGTCTTCACTGATGCAACAGCAAGTCTCAGCTCCTTCCAACTCTCTTCTTAGAGCTTGTAGAATTCAGCTTCAACTAGTCTTCCTCATTCCATCTTCAGTTGAGATGGTTATCTCCTCCTTAACAACAACCATGGTACAACAACCGCCAGAAGCAGCATAGCTTCCCATCTCGGTCTAAGCTCCGTTATATACTCGTATACCGGCGATCATCATCGCTGCCCATCGAAAATCTCAACTGTGTCTTCATCAACACCGCATACTCCTTCATCACGAACGAGACCACCATCAATCACCGCCGGTATTCAGCTCCTCCTTCCACTGCCATCTCCATTCAGATTCACGATCTCATTGATGTTGTTGTACGCACAGAAAACCAATCTGTTTGGCAGCTGCTTTTCTTCTTCTTGTTTTGACCAAAATGAGATGTGGTGGAAAATACCACAGAATAAGCCACGCCCCCCTTTTCATCTTAGCCATTAGTGGGTCGTGCTTGTGTTAAACAAGTGAAGGCTGCTCTGTATCCCCACTACTCTGGACTGTATGTGAACTAAGTGGGTGCAGCAACTTGATAGTTCGCAGGGATGCCATAACAGTGTAGTCGCACACGCCATTTTAGCTCCAACTTTATCAGTTTATTCTTCGGATAGTCTAATTTGCTTGTACTTTCTGCAAAAGCATTAAAATAGTGTTATTAGCCAAATATCGAGTTCTAGCTAATATAAATATGGGTATAAAGTGTAGCACTTACGTTCTTATCAACACCCAACACTTATATTTTGCTAGTCCTCGAGCAAAACAGGAGAAAACCATCTACACAGCTGGTCATATCATAAGAGAGAATTAGACCGCTACACAGCTGGTCATTAAAAAAAAAACACCTACAAAAGACCCGCTACACAGCTGGTCATAACCCTAAAAATCATAATGATATTTCTTTTTTTTATAAAGACCCGCTACACAACTGATCATCTTTTTCTTCTTTTTTCTTTTTTAATTTTTTTCAGACCCGCTACACAGCTGGTCATAACCCTTAGGATTATTATTTTTTTCTAGACCCGCTACACAACTGATCATATAATTTTTTTTTTTAGACCCGCTACACAGCTGGTCATAAATTGTAAGAAAAATTCCTGAAAAAGAAAAGTAAAAAGTTAACCACTCCCCCACACTTAAACATTACATTGTCCTCAATGTAATTGAGTCATCCAACGTAAAATTGAAGATGGGAAATTAATAATATGCAAAAATATACAAATAAAAAAAAAGAAAAAGAAAATAGAATTACCTACGGGAACATACATACAATATTCTCCATATATCAACAACCCAAATAATTGGGGATCAACCCATAGCACAATATATACAACCGTTGACAACCTCAAATCCTCGCTGAAGCAACGTAAAGATATAAAGACTGTCAAAAGGAAGGAGCTACCCTCAAACCTGGTTTTTGCAAATGAAGTATCATTTTGGTCAAAAATAACCAAGCCAAAGGGTTCGCTAGAGATGGGAACTGAAACGATCTGGGAGACATGCACTGACAAAGATAAGTCACGAGGTGCAAAATAATCTAGTAACACTGGAGAAGCACGCAGTTCTAATCCAAAATTAGGAATCTTCTGAAAAGTTGTGCTAACAATTCTAGGTATATTAACTTCTCCACTGGGTTTGTGACCATGTACTAAATCATCATCATAATCATCATCAACCAAGGAATTAATAGGAATATCACAATAAAGATGATTAAAAGAAACCTTATAGATAGAGTGTAACATCTCTAAGTCGTTAGACTTCACTACACACATTCTTCATAAGCATCATTGTTATGGGACTGATATGTAACACCGTCTAAAAGAATGGTGTCCTCAATCCTAAAATCATCCTTTTGAATAGGCGAGTGATCATTAACACGATCAGGAGTTGGACTAAATACACCATCTTCATTTAGTATGACAATGTTTCTATTCCTATGATCACAACTATCAAGTTCATCATCATTCTCCATACACATTGATTCATTAGTTAAAGCGGTTTCATCATAAATATCAAGAGTATTAGAAAAATTAGAACTTGTCTCCTAGGTAAGACCAAAATCTTTTACCGACTGCGTTAGTTGAGCAATCGATAAATCAGTTTGTTCAGCAAGTTGAGCAATATAAGCGTGGTTTTCACTCAGCTCAGCAAAAAATAGCTCATTAGCTTTGGTCTGTTCAACAATTTCAATAGAGGCGTTCTAGCAAAGATAGTTGTGATGCCGATGGGTCACAGTAAGATTGATCATCTCTCTCATACTGTGACGGAGAAATGTGTGAATAATAATTGGAATCTACAAATTGTGGCTCATAACCAGGGTAAGGTTGGTAATGATCATAACCTTCACAAGGTCCGGAATGATCGTACCTATGAGAATAATTCCAATCATTATTTACACACTCGGCGGGTTCTTGATAATGAGAAGGTGCATATACATACTCTTGAGGTGAAATATCAAATGACTCCTCTGTCTCAACTCTTTTGGTAAGATTCCAAAAAGCTATAAAAGAAGTCAACTCGCTGGAAACCATTATACAAAGTAATTCTCAATAACTCACCTTGCAAAAGCTTTGCGAGAATATCAAGTACCTACTTTAGGCCAGTTGTTGACTCCAATCGCCGCTCTTCAGACTAAGGTACCTATGAAAAATAAAATAATCTACGTAAAATGAACTAAACGAAAATATAAAAAAGAAAAGAAAAATAAGGTATGTACACAACATAAAAAAAATGTACAAAATATCAATTATAATATTCCACAACCGCTCCCCAGCAGCGGCGCCAAAAATTAATAGGATCCGGAGATACCTATATGTAATAAACCGCAATCGCACGGTGTCTAACAAGTAGACAGATGCAAGTACGGGTCGAACCCACAGGGAGCGGTGGAAATACTCTAATCAATATCTCTAATGAATTAACCAGAAATGATTTTTGGGATTTTAGAATTTAAACAATAAAAATAAATAAAAAGAATTAACGAAATGCAATGAGAGAGTGTCGGTAACCAGGATCTACGGATTCCACCATTATTTCTATTCGATGCCGAAAATGATTCATAATTCTAAATACGTGTCTATATCTTTGTTCTATTGCAACACCTATTATCGGTATATTTTCTCTAATATAACTTGCATCTCCTAAGCATAACCCATCAAAGTCTCCAAAGCATGGCTTATCAAATTATAATGGCAAGCAAATCATTGAAACTACGTATTTATGCATTTACGATTATTATTTTCGTCGTCTAAGTATAACCCATCAAATGATTTAACTTAAGCATGGATTATCAAATACTATAACAAATAAAATTGCAAAACCATATAAATTAATGTACCTAGGCTATTGTATTACAAAGCCGATGAAGCAACAACAATTATTCTATAGAAAATCAATAGAGCATAAAAATAAAATTATTTGAATCAATTCATAATTGCCTAAAACCAAAATGTTATCAATTTAATCATGGTCTATTGCTAAAAATGGTTTCCACCGAAGAATCCTAATAATGAAATTTAACAATACATGGAGATGAATTTTTTAAAACCCATAAAAATAAATTATTAGGAAAATGAAAATAAACTAGTCGACTGTGCGTCACCACAATCGAATCTCCTCTCCTCTTCTCCTTTCCCTTTGTTTTCTGCCCCAAGCCTTCATGGAATTTCACAGTAGCACCGGCAGCGGCCTCCTCTTCTGCTTCTGTTCATTGGCTTCTCTCAGTTTCGGCTCCAGAGGCCGACCTCCTTCCTTTCACTTTCTCTTCGTTCCCCTTCATATAGGTCCAACATAGAGCTGGCAAACGGGCGGGCCGGGGCTGGCTTTTTACGGGTTACACGGGTTCGGGTTAACACGGGTCAAAACCCGCGGGTTGATATTCTTCACGGGTGGTCATTTCATCAACCCGCACCCGTAACGGGTTAAACCTGCGGGTTCACGGGTTAGCTGGTTTCTGCTTATTTCCTCTGATTTCTGGATTTTTTCCGACCACATTCAGGCCATCAAAAACTCCTCTGCAACCTAACATTCATCTAATTCATTTGACATTTCCATTCAATTCAATCAACAGATTACAGATTCAACAGTCAGTGACTCGGTGTCGCACCGAAATTTAAAAACTTAATGAAAGGATCAAGAAAATTGCAAAACTTAATAATAATTTGACACTAGTTTTGCATCATGAGAGGAACACAGAGTCACAGATACACAGTATACTAATCATTGTAGTTTAGTACTCATCAGTTCATGATATCTTCAAAAAAGAAAAAAAAAACCTTCGAAACCGTAGTAATACCATTGTTTGTACTTTGTAGTTTGTATCACCAAGTGCAACAATAAAGATATTAATAACCACTTCCTGCACAAAATGTATATTGTGGTTAATAAAAAAAAAGTGATAACTGTCCAAAAAAACATCTCCAACATCTTTTTTATACAAAATTTGGAGACACTGCGATAACTGTCTGTCCAAAAAAAATTTCATTTTCCATGTCTATCTTTGAGTAGCTCCAACTATTCAATATGAATCTGTAATTTCAAGCAAAAATAAATCAAACAAAAGAAAGTATTCAAGTAAAAAACATGGAATTTGCATAATTGCCCCGCTTTATATTGAAGAAGTACGCATACTAATTAGACGCATAAGAACTTACTTCCCCATTGTCCTCTGTCCTATCCTCCACTGCACCAAGTTCAAATCCTAATACATCTTCTCCAATAATCCCATTGTCTTCATCCATATCTTCTTTTCCTACATGGATAAAAAGTAAAAACAATCAAAGTTATATATGAAATTTACACATTCAACTAAATGAAGTATTACTGAATTACGCGGTGCCACTTAGGCACACTTACCAACTCCATGTTTCCAATCACGAGTTGTTATCAACGCCTCAGCATTTTCAGGTAATAAAGAACTGCGAAACCGATCAATTACTCTTCCACCAATGCTGAATGCAGATTCCGAAGCGACGGTTGAAATGGGAATTGACAAAATATCCCCTGCCATTCTTGAAAGTACTGGAAATCATTGTTCCTGGGATTTCCAATACATTAGGATATCGAGCGGTTGATTAACAAATCCATATTTCTCGCTAAGATATTGATCCAACTCTGACAAGTCAGATTGCAGATCACCATCACTTTCCTGTGCTGCAATATATTCATGCATGAAACAAGTAATAAGTGAGTGCTGCCAAGGAATCCTCTCTGCTCTCAGCATCAGAAAGTGGTATTTTTTAACTAACAATCTCTTGCACTCTAATTGAATATGGTCATTAAACCCTGCCATTCATACAATACAAGTATACAACCCATCCAACAACTAAAAAATCCATCCAAAATCTGAAAATGTACTAAAAGAACTCCCAGATTATCATCAAAAATCAAAATCAAAATCCTGAAAAATCAACTTGAACCAGTTATCTTCTATGAGGACATATAATATAGGGGTAATAATACAAGACCACATGTACTGACAATCTGACATAAGTAAGCTTTAAAATTACCTGGATCCACTCACTTCCTTGATGGGCAGAATTTGCACCAGTTTGAATACCAAAATTATGAGTTCCACTACCAGAAGCTCTTGACAAGGTGTAATACTCATTATAAAGTTTTTTCATATCTTCACGCACATCAGCAACTTTACTTTCTTATTGTCTTACATCAGGATACAACTTGGAATAAGCAAAGTTTAGATACTTCAGTTTCAATCTAGGATCTAACACAAGTGCCATAGCCAATATAGGACTTAAGTTCTCCCAATAACTGTTAAACTTTTGTTGCATCTCTTTCACCATGTCCCTAATGAATTCAATTTCATTTGTGCTTTCTTTTTTTAATAACACCTGAACTTGACAAACTCCTTCAAAATATAGATTGGAGGTAGGATACTTACTACCAGAAAACAAAGTTGTGAGATCATAAAACGTCTTGAGAAAATTTGTGACCACTTCAATTTGATCATATTCTTCGTCAGTTGGGCAGTCTTCATAGTCTGAATCCACCTCTTTCAAGTGAGCGAAAACACTTCTATACACAAGACAACTGTCTAACATAAGATAAGTTGAATTCCATCTGTATAAAAAAAAAGTAACAAACATTCAATGAGTATATTATAAACAATAATACCATTCTTTAACTGTATAACAAAATAAAAGTGGAAACCCACCTTGTCTTAACATCTTGACGAACACCCCTTCTTACTGCAGACATTCCTAAATTATCAACAATGTCCAAGAATTTTTGTTTTCTTACTTGGGACTTTTTAAGCGACTTCAGTGACTTTCTTAACTTAAGCACAACTGGATCAATCATCACAAGTCCATCTTTTACAATAAGAGCTAAGATGTGAGCACAACAACGCACATGAAAGTATTTCCCCTTGTTAAACAGGATCTTCTTTGCAACAAGTCTACTCTGCGTAATTCTAGCACAAGCTCCGTTATTTGCAGCATTATCCAAGGTGATGTTGGATACTTTTTCTTCAATTCCCCAATATTCTATCATTCCAAATAGCTTGGCAGAAAGGTTTTCACCTGTATGAGGTAGTGGAACACAAAAGTTAAACTCCCAGTCCCAATTAAGTACTTCAGTTCACAATTTCACATGTATGAGGTGGTGGAAGATCTCAAGACTGAAGTAAAATATCACATGCACATAAAATAAAAGATCTGAACACTCAAGTAAGTGCTTCACCTGTATGAGGTGGTGGAAGTTCACAAAAATTCAGTACATACTTCTTTAATTCCCAATTTTGATCAAGAAAGTGGATAGTGAAGCTTATATACCCTGTAGTCGTAACAGAGGTCCACATGTCTGATGTTAGACACATCCTACCTGTAAGGATTACACATACATATCATCACATCTTATCATAATCAATTACACATACATATCATCACATATTATCATAATCATAAACAAAACATATGGTGTGGGTCAGCAGGATTTGAAATTTTCAATCGTACCTGGAGCAAGTTTCAATATGTTTCGAATAACTTCTTTTTGTGCATTATGTTTTTTGACAATATCGGCTTTCCCAGTATTCCTTGATATTGGTTTAGCATCCTCATTTAGATAAGAACATATGTCCCTAAATTCTTTCCACTCCACCAAAGTCAATGGGACATTTCTTGCAATGAGTAATTCTGAAATAAGATCCCGAAACTTCATCTGATCAATTTTGCGTAAGCGGGAAGACAACTGGCCATTCTTTGCAGATAAAATAATTTTCCCTATGTCCTGAGAATGACGCTCACGACACTTATGCCTTTTCATAGATGAGGTTCCACCTTTCTGGCTATCATATTTATATCCCACTTTACAAGCCTTGCACCCTCCCTTCTTTGATCCATATTTATATTTAATGAGATCAAAATATTCCCAAACATCAGATCTAAGTTTATGTTCCTTTTCACCTGAAACTGGTGCAGGTGCACAATCAACAGTTGTAGAGCCATCCAAAGGATCTACCATCTCAACATCATCATCCTCACCGTCATTACTCATAACATCGTTATAATGAGTTTGTTCTTGTACACTTGACATCCTGGAATCTGGATGGAGCCACAAAGAATAGGTCAAAGACACAAAAATCGGTACATTACTTACTAGTTACTATCATGGTTAAATAACAAAACACTCACAGAATTCAAACCAATAAAGGAAAATAACTTGGACAAGAAAAGAAGACAAAATCCATCAGATTGTTACTACTGTCTACTATCATGGTTCATGGACTAACATCAACAATTGACTTGAAAAATGACTTGCTGAAGACCATAAATCGTAAGTGCCATTTAAAAATCAGAGTCAGAAAGTGCTGGTAATATAGATAAGTTCATAAAGTCTAACGAAACTCCTTGGATACTACAACAGAAAAGAAAAGGTGAAGGCAGAGTAAAGTTCTTGTAAACAACAATGGCTAGTTTCACTTTTGTGAGATGCCAAAGAAAATTAAAGACAGTATGAATCTCGATTCATAAAATATAAAAAACTGGGGCTCAAACGAGCGCAGCTATATATGTTGTGGTCCAAGGACAAGAGATTGAAGACGTAATCTCATCTTGGCAGCAAGAACAACTGATTCTTCAAACTGTTACTACTGTCTACTATCATGGTTCATGGACTAACATCAGCAATTGACTTGCAAAATGACTCAATCATCAACTTTGGTCATTGATTGAGCATTGAAAGTTTGAAACATAACCAATCTAAAGAAATTATCAGACATGATATGAATTACATAAACACAGTACACAGAAGAACTAAAGAAGATAGGATTAGAACTTAGAAGAGATCATACTCTCTTCATATTACCTATAATTTCCTCCACCAGCTTTACTAGTACCTCTAACTCCTGCACTATCAGTTCAGCTCCATCACAACTATGACCTCACCACGACAACATCATCACCAAATGTAGAAATCACATTTAGTCACTTACCCAGGAGTTCGGTCAGGTGATTGCCGCTGCGGACGGAGAAGAAGAAATAAATCAAGCAGAGATTCAGAGAAGATAACGCTGCTACTGCTAGGGTCTCTTCTCTTTTTCTTTTATGTTTTATTTATGCTCAGGCTCAGACTCATACACGTATAGAAACTGATAGGGACACGCGGCATAAATGGACTGCGGGTATATGGGTTATATCCGCGGATTTACGGGACGGGACGGGTTTATCCGTTCTCACACAAGCCGGCGTTTCTCCAACCCTAACCCGGCTTGTTAATACAACCAGCCAAGCCGGGTACGGGTTTTCACGGGCCGGGTCGGATTTATCCGCGGGTTTTGGCTGGTTTGCCAGCTCTAGTCCAACACCTCTTCTATTTTCTGGCCCTCTTTAGTTTCACATATCGGCTAGGATTCACTGCCGAGCACAACATCTATATCTCTGGTCTTCCGGCCACAGCACCAACTTAACGATGCAATTTCAATCACCGCCCAACCATCGACAACAACCAACACCTTCAGACTCCATCGTACCAGGACAAGGCGGGAACAAATTCAGACAATTACTGAAGTTCGACTAGCTACCAGTTGTTGTTTCTATTCCCTGTGAAGCTGACCTTCTTCACTTGCTTGACTACTACCCAATGGCTCAATAGATTCAACTCTTTTGCAGACGCCACTGATTGCACCGAGCTCAGCCAACACACATCTAATCACGTACAACAACACCAGTTCTCATTCTCACTTCTCGTCAGTTCGAAGTTGCTTACTCCATTATCTTTCTGCTCAGACAAACATAACCATCCTCCACTTTCCATTCATCGCTGCAAAGATTCGGTCTTCACTGATGCAACAACAGGTCTCAGCTTCTTCCAACTCTCTTCTTAGAGCTTATAGAATTCAGCTTCAACTAGTCTTCCTCATTCCATCTTCAGTTGAGATGGTTATCTCCTCCTTAACAGCAACCCTGGTACAACAGCCGCCAGAAGCAGCATAACTTCCCATCTCGGTCTAAGCTCCGTTATATACTCGTATACCGGCGATCATCATCGTTGCCCATCGAAAATCTCAATTGTGTCTTCATCAACACCGCATACTCCTTCATCACGAACGAGACCACCATCAATCACCGCCGGTATTCAGCTCCTCCTTCCACTGCCATCTCCATTCAGATCCACGATCTCATTGATGTTGTTGTACGCACAGAAAACCAATCTGTTCGGCAGCTGCTTTTCTTCTTCTTGTTTTGACCAAAATGAGATGTGGTGGAAAATACCACAGAATAAGCCACGTCCCCCTTTTCATCTTAGCCATTAGTGGGCCGTGCTTGTGTTAAACAAGTGAAGGCTGCTCTGTATCCCCACTACTCTGGACTGTATGTAAACTAAGTGGGTGCAGCAACTTGATAGTTCGCGGGGATGCCAATAACAGTGTAGTTGCAAACGCCATTTTAGCTCCAACTTTATCAGTTTATTTTTTAGATAGTCCAATTTGTCTGTACTTTCTGCAAAAGCATTAAAATAGTGTTATTAGCCAAATATCGAGTCCTAGCTAATATAAATATGGGTATAAAATGTAGCACTTACGTGGTTATCATTCATCATCGTAACAATTTCTCTTTCATTTTCTTATATATTTAACATGGGTGTTTCTACATCCATGCGTAGCTAAACCCATAATTGATTGAGGATGAATTCTAAGTTCTAGACTTGATTTGGATTAATATATGCATCTATTTTGAGTTTTTCATATGATTATTGTTTGCTTCTACTTTAATGAATGTCTATGATTGATTAATTGATTGCTCTAGGTGGCCAACTATAGTAGTTTATTGATTGATTTATTGATAGTAAAGGGTTAGGATATCCGTGTTATTGTTGAATAACCCATACACAAGTAGAAAACGTGAGACCTTGCAGAGGGATTCTGTGGAGCAATCGCGTGTAGAACAACATTAGAAAGTGGACCTTGCGCTAAGAGTCTAACTACTAAGATTAACCTAAGTCATAAAATATAAATCATTCGACCAAGTTACACCTTGAGTGTGCTACTACTTGGTTGCTTGGACGAATAGAATCTAATATTCGTGCGCTTCGGTATCCAGTGATGAAAGGACTTTAGGGAATAGCATTGCGCTAGTTTTTATTCCACGGTTGATAATAATCTATGATTAATGATGAATTGGTGAATATATTAACTCATTGATGGTTTAGTAACGAAGAAGGATTCCTTGATCATCTCTCTCCATATTTTTTACAACTTAATCCTTTAATTACATTTTTTATTTACTTTCAAATCTAAAACAAAACCCCCATTGTGACCTTTTGAACAACTAAATCTCACTGACCTTTCGAAATTAAGATCACTAATTTTTTGCACCCACGACACGCATCACAGGGTCTCGGTAGAAACCTAAGGTTAAAAGAGAATTGACTCTAGCTAATAAAACTAGTATCGTACAGGAGGTGTGGGGATTAGGTTTCCCAGTTGCTAGACTTCTCCCTTATATAGTCTTTCAAATCAGGGTTTGCAATCAATGTTATCTTAGTAACAAAGCATTCAATATTCACCGTTAGATAAAAACCTGATTAGATTCAAGCTAATATCTTTCAATCGTTAGATCGAAACTTAGCTTGTTACAGAAAAATGAAATGCACGTTTATCTACGTTCGTGTAACCGTACCCAAACATGTACATCTAGTTGGTTCAACAGTAGTTAACCAAATGGTTAGCCATATGAGCACTTTCATATCAACCATATTCTTCTTTACCACAACTAGTTCAAATGACTCAAATGAACTAGTTAGAGAGTTTTTCAGTTGCTTAGATATTTATAATAGACACAACTGAAACAAAAACAATTTGATTCACTCGAATCGATTTATGAACTTTATAGCCACGGTTTGCAAACTTGCATTCCTTAGTTTATATAAGTTTAAGTTCACGAATAATCGTTTTTAGAAAATAACCAACTTAAGTTCGCGGACTGGTAAGCGGACTTAAGTACCCGGAATAAGTTTGTTTTCAATTCACAAACTCCAGCAGAAATTCTCGGAATGAGAACCTCCGACAGTACGCGGACTGGGTACGCGGACTCTAGTTCCGATTTTCCTGAGCAGCAAAGTACGCATACTTTGGTTCAAGGAATAAGGACTTATACATGTATGAGTTACCACACAATGCTTATATCCCACAATGGTTATATAATCTAAACTCTCATTTCAATCATTGAAACATTCTTAGAGGACGTTATATAGTTGTTTTTCACAAACCATTTTTCATCAAAGCCATTTTCAAGTGATTGAAACTTAACATGACTTTCGTCACTAGTAAAGATGAACTTGGCCAAAGAGAAAGCTTACCAACACATATTTCGAGAAATAGATAAGCGAGATAAACTCGGTCGAAATAACAAATGTGTATAATCAAAGTCTATATATCAAAACGACTTTTGTCTCAAGATAGGAGATAGAGTAGATAGACTTTTGAGTGATAGATAAGTTCAAGTCTCCACATACCTTTTAGTCGATGATGTTCCACCAGTGCCTTGAGTAGTTCTTCGTATTTGTATGATGATCGCCATGGAGTCTTGAGCTCAACTACACTTTCTATCCTAGTCCGAGACTTAGCTAATAGTAGACTAGAAATCAAGACTTATAGTTTTGATCACTAACATTGACAAACATGCTTGAGATAGCAACGCATGCGAGTTCGACCGAGCATTGCTCTAACACTGTAAAAGAATCATTTTTTCCTCCAAAAATCTCAACTAATTCATATGTTGCCTTTGTTGATACAACAAGCATTTCAATGTATATGATTTTCGAGATATAATGAAATAAATATATATATACCTGAAACCTTGGAAAATCCAACGATATGTCAATATAAATTGAAAATAAGTAATTACATATATTTTTCTTTTTTACATATTGTTGATTTTATCACTTTTATATCGAAATTTTATTTTTTAATCAAATCAATGATATGGACTTTGGAATCTCTTTTAGTTTTTTTAGGGTTTATGTTATTCTTTTAATTTTTTGGGAGAAGAAGATGATAGAAAAAATAAGAACTCAAAATGAAATTAGGTTGGGTTAGAACTTTGTTCAAGTATGTGATACTAAAGGTAATTCATCTGGTTCTGTGAAAACTATGAGTTGGTCCAGATCATCGTTTGACTATGATTATTTATGTGCTTCATTATCATATCAAAGTTAATAGACGGTGAAAATCCCAACCATCATCGTGAAATTTTGGAGGAAACCACATTTTTTTTACAGTTTCTCGTTATTTTATCCATTTATTCGTCTTTTTTTTCTACCCTCGATAACGTTGGTTTTTCTAACTCTGAATTTAAACTAAAATAACACCATATGAAATCTTCGAAGAGATTTGAACTCGCTTTTGGAGATTACACATATAATCTTAGGGAGTATGCTAGACAAATATCTTTTAGATGGGTTTTAAGAAATCTCCTCTCTACGACCAATCAATCAACGAAACCTCAACCATTTTTCAAACAATTTTCAAGACTGGAATATAACTTTGCATATATAAAAAAAAATTGGGCGTATGACGTGAACATCTTTAAGAATAAGATGTACTATAAACATGTGAGGAGATCTTCATAACTGGATTCGAGAATTAAGAAAGATATAAAGGTAAATTATAGACAGAATCTGTGTTTAAAATCACACCCACAAAATTATAGTTACAAAAAAAATAATAGAACATCTTTTACCATACATGGATTGAAAGTAGTCATATTTATTACCGAAGCTAACTTCACAGTTTCCAATACCCCATATTCACTGTCTATTTGATTCCCTTAAACTTAACTGTCACCATAAAACTTCCATCATCCCATCTTAATTATTCTTGTGACCCGTCTCTCTCATGATGTTTCTTCAAAGGTTTTTAGGTGCCTTCGAAGTTACATTTGTGGTGGAGACACCTATGGATCTTTGGAAAAATCATGTAGCGCTGCTTGCACGACACCTCACCTGCATAATAGTAGTACGTCTTTACAGTTATAAGGAGTTTTAAAAACAACGAGAAGCTTTGGCAGATCATGGGGGTTCAATTTTATATAAACTAAAAACAACAGATATCAACAACTTATGTTGGATTCTCAAATCATCGAAGAAGGAAAATAATGAATCAATCTCTTGAAGTATCTATCCATTTTAAATGATGTCAAAAAACCAATTGTGTCAATTTCAGTAAGACTACTAGTTTTTGGAAGACTGGCATTTCTAACCATCCCGATTGTGGATTTTCAAAATCAAATTAGGAAACGAAATGAGTTGTAAGGATTCAGGAAATACCTTTTTACATGCATTTTTTGTAATATAGATTTTGATCGGCGCTTTATAAATCAAATCCAGCATAACCTTATTTATTTGCACCTAAGCATACTGATAGAATAGTCTTCAAGTATGCTCCGTTTCATAATATAATATTTTGTTTCACAATATAATATTTTGCTAAAACTACTTAGCTTAGAAAATATAGTCATTTGACTCATATACGAGATTATACTATGTTATGTTGTCGGTGCTAAGCATATTTATAGAAACCCATTCATTTTGATGGTAAATAAGATGTGCAATGAAGGTGCTTATTGGAGTTAGTATATGCATCAATTTCTTAGCATCTAAACTCTTTAGGGTTAGTATGATTGCTTTTGTTAGACTAAGGAGGTTGATGAGTTCAGTGAACTACTTTAACTAGGGTTTTATGGTATAATTACACAAAGTATTTTTTTTCGTTCTAAGTTAAACTGAAAAGTTATTTTGGCAGAATTCCATTATGAATTGAATCGAATCCTACAACAATATTCTATTGATTTTACAAAGAATATATATGTTGTGATTCCACATGCTTTATACAGTACGGGAGTCTAAGTGCATAACCATATTGGTATTACAAATTTTATTTGTTGTTCTGTTTGATAATGCATGCTTAGATAACACTTTGAGGAGTCATGCTCAAATAAGGCAAAGAATATCGGTGAACCCGAAATTATATAGCTTTGATAATTTTATTTTTCATTATAGTTTGATAAACCATGCTTAATGAGACCTTAATTGTTATACTTATGAGATGCAGTTAATGTTATAAAAAACTATACCAATAATAGATGTTGTAATAGAACAGTGATACATAGACGTACTTGAAATATTTTTTTTTCAGGAATCAAATAGAAACAATAATGGAATCCATAAAACCTAGTTATCATTTCAACATTAACTCCAAAATCCCAATACTCTAGTTGTATTTGTAGAAGAATGGCAACCATCATCAATGAAAAATTATATGAGTTCTTTAAATCTAATGTATGCCATTGCAAAAATATTGAAGCATATTACTAATCTTGTTGATAGTAAAAATATATAATCAAAAGGGTCAAACCTCTTGAAGCGCTAATGAAATGTCATTTCAGGTCGAAAGACTAGATGACGAACCATCATCTTTTCATTTAAGACAACAAAGGAACCAAAAGAATTCGAAGAAGAAGAAACGGGAAGGGAAAAACAATAGATGTTAGATGAATAGAAATGTTTCATTTTACCTTGTTTCATTATGTAAGTTTAACATGTTAATCAACGTTAAATGTCTACAATTTAAGATGTTACTTTCTTATTCATTATAAATCTAGTTTTTGTTTTTCATAAATATGTATTTGCATTATTTTCATAAATAAAAACATACAAATCGAACTGGTGAAGATGGTTTTTGATAATATTTGTGTAATTTTCGACTGAGGTATCTCTAAAATTTGAGTGTTTATCTTGAACATATACTGCGAAAGATATCGCACCCTACCAAAGTACCAAGATCTTGTGTCACTTACCTTTCATAACAGTTCCTTCAAATTCTTTGTGTAGTTCTAAAAGAAACATAATATGCATTATGTTTCTTTGTACTCTTCGATTACGGGGCTTGTGATTTTAGTTAGTTAGTTTCCTAGACTAAGAATTATCGAGCGGCGAGCTATTTTTTTCCCGGTAAGCTACAATATTCTGATATTATTTTTTTTATTCAGTTCCTAACCTTTAAACAAACTGATTAGTGACTAACATGCTACGAGGCCATCGGAATGACACTGAGGTTATATGCCAAAATAATGGTTAGCGGTAACTAGTGTGATGAAACCCTAATCAATATTCCCTGGATGTATTTGACTAGGGGTGAGCATTTGGCTTAGAACCGCTGATGCGACCTGGTCCCTAATTTGCTTGGTTTACAACGTATTCAAGAACCCGAGTCTTTTAACACAACGATTTGATAGAAAAAAGATTATCCTAGTTCTTCCATTAATAATTATATCATATTTTACTTCAACAAGACGAGACTGAACAAAACACAGAATTATAATCCATAATATCTATTTGAAACAACTCACTGCAACTATAACAAGTATTTTAAGATGATACTAATTTCTACCATTAAACATATCAAAGTCCATAATCATATAATGAATAAAATAACAAACTTTGTAAACATATAAATATTCAAGGGTTATAGAAACACATAGCTTAAGCAACAATACACTCCTTACTGGCAAATAATACTTAAAAAAAATCAGAATCATAAAAATTGAACAAAAGGAGAAGCAATGAGGGTATTGAAGTAAAGGGATGTGTGAAATTACTATGGTGGAAAACTTAAAATCCCCAAATCCTACTGTTATGATTGCGAACCCTCGAAAACACCAATATTAGTTTTCTACCACTACTAATAACTTAAGTGGTAAACACACAAAGAATATTTATATAAATATTACATATTGTCGGAGATATGTGAAAGATTAACAAAAACATGTATTATTGGTGACAACCTACATTACTACGCACCTACGTTACTATGCTAATGTCAAAGTACAACATATTTGTGCTTTTATGTTTAATTTTTTTAAATCTAAACAATTTTCAACATTCACATACCCACACGCAAATTGTGTATAAGTGTAGTTGTTGCAATTACAATTGAATCAAAACATTTTTTGTAATAAAAAATATTATTATATTTTCAACTGATAGTTAGTTTTTGCATACACACCCCTTTATAAACCTTGTTTTAATAAAAATTTGTATTCCAACAAGCATGGTTTTATCAGACACCAAGGATAAATGTGGAGAAGCATAAACACCAGTGTAGATGTCTCTAGTACTCATAACTGACTGCTTATTAACCACAATTAATCTCTAGTATTATATGATCTTTGTCTTCTGTTTTTTGGCATTAATGATATCTCTCTTAAGTGTCTTCATGGTCCAATCAAGAGAACACACACCTTAAATCCGGTTAAGTTATTTAGGGTCTAATTGCATCATGAAGTTTACTAACCAGATTGTACTTGCGGATAACATTTGAAAATATTGAATATTGTCAAGAAGATTCGCTAAGATTGTTGTAGTCCGAAAACAACATTTACGTCTTTCATGCTCCAAAACCTAAATAATTTTCCAACATCCATATCAGTACGCGAGAATGTTGCATGTAACTGGTATGGCGCCCTTTACAGTATATTTTTCATTGAAAAACAAATAAAACTATATGTTATTGTTAAGAGAAACAAATATTATACTTCAATCGGTCAACAAAGATTAAGTCTTATGTGGAATCCAAGCAATTCCAACTTGGAAAAAGTGCAACATTTTAAGTCTAGTGGCTTCCTAGTACAAGTATTCTGCGCACTTTTCGAACTATTTTTTAAGATCCTTTAGAGGAGAGATTGGAACTCAAACGAAAACAGAAATCCAAACGATACTAGATTTTTCATAAATGTTAATCCAAATAAAGTTGAGCGTCTACCAATTCGGCCTACCACACAACCGTTGATTTGTTACAAATCTAACGTTTTGAGAGAAAATGTTTATCCCGAATAGCATTGAGCATCAACCCAACTCGACCCTAAATTTTGGGAGCATCGATCCAACTATTTCTCTTGTCGTTTTGAAAGTCTCTTTGCAACTAGACTTGCACTTTCAAGTGATAAGTTGGTATGGAACGTGGAAGATGGAACAAGCCTAACAGTGACATCCAAGTTTGAAAAAAAGAAAAGAAAAAAAAAAGTGGAATGTCAAGTCTAATAGCTTCGAAGTTGGGACCTTCGGCGCTTTTTCCAAACCATGTTCCAAGGTTCCTTAGAAGAGAGCTTGGAATGACGTTGCCCAACGTCTAAGAGATTGGCATTGAATCTTGTCGTTCATTTTATTTTTTCTTGTGGGAAATAAACTGGGTGTCAATCCTTTTGGACCATGTTTTACCTTCCACCATCAGAATTACTCCTCCATATAATCTATTCCAAGTGATGAGGTTGAAGATGGAAGCCTTCCACCGTAATTGCTTCCTCCAATGGTTTTTGAGAGTAAAAGTCTTGTGCCACATACATAAAAATCATCCACCATCCATTAATGTGAAAACAATAAGGTAAAAGTTTTCTTTGAAGATCCTCTAGTTTAACTTCTTGTTATAATTTATACGGTGTTTTCCTATCCTAATCACACTTTTAATTAGTAAAAGTCATTCAAAAACAAATATAAAAAATAATTTTAGTTAATTATAAACCAAAAAATAAATAAAGAAATAATGGTGAGTCATGAATTTTTTTCATTTATAATATTTAGATTTTTTTTACAAAAGTATGTCTTGTGGCTGATGCCACCTGAAACGTCCAGATACCCTGTTAGGGAAGTCCTAAGTTTTGCTCTAAGGTCGGTTCCTATGGGGACAGGCAAAAGTTTTGGTTTGTCTGGTGAAGTGGTAAATGGTTTCCGTCACTATGGTAAAACACATGTAGCGATGGAAAGTAGACCGGCTGTTTGAGTGTCGATCGTTGACTACTGATTTTAAGCAATATAAAAATAGCAAGATAGATAAAGATATCTTGGTATATTGAATAATATATTGGTAAAATAATAAAACGTATATTTGAAAGTTGTTGAATAGCCCCGCACGTAAAATATATTAATAAAATATTAGAAACTTTGACTGGAATCGTCTGAAAACGCTGGCATATAAAATAAAAATAATGACTTTATTACTCAGCGATCAACTAAAGGTCGGTAGCGATCCAAACTAGGTCGCTCGGTCGACACTACCTCGCTCGGTAGAGATTAGATCTAAACTTAGTGTTGCCACTTAGTCAGGTTAGTTTGCCAGCTTATCAGCTCCATAATGGATGCAAAAATGACAAGTTTCGTAGTTTGCCATGTCCATAGAAACCGGTCCAATAACTAACTTTTGAATGCAAAACTCTTTAAAACGACTTTTAGCAAGAGATGCCTCACATCTAAATGACTGCATGCTAAGTTGCCTGTAGATACATGTTATATACATCAGAAGAAGACACTTGGTTAAATACCTCATTGTGCTGTTTTCATACTTTGGCACTTTAGGCACAAGATTTCTACGCGTCATTTCTTTTTTTTTCTTCTTTTTCTCTTTTCTGGGCATGCTTGTTACTGGTCCAGTATACTCAGTTACCTTTTTGTTTTTGGAAATGTCGCACTATGTCGATGGTGAACATAAAAGCTTAAATGGAACGTCACAAACATAAATAACAAGCTGCTACTACGTACTGCTATTGATGTCGGCATGATATGGCATCTTAGGCTTCTTATCGGCTAGCACTGAAAATCACTCCCAAAATACTTCATCTATTTCAAAAGAAAATAGGTTTGTTTCATGTGTAACTCGTACATAGATTAGCCTACCTTTTTGAATCCCACCCTAATAGTCTATCTACGGGAAGGTATGCGATCATGTGGTACATCTTCTCCATTTGAAGTTTGAACACGCATCTCCTGCTCCCAGAAATTTAATGTTGCGATAGGAGTTTCTTATCCTAACTTTTTGGAAAGAACCGAATGGACCCCCATCCTTCAGCTTTTTAGTTATTAGCCGCACTTTGACCCAACTTCTTGTAATAATGATAACGTCCAGTTTTGTTCACATTGCTCCTTGGCGCACGTTCTCGCTTTACTTTATACTTTCGAGTTTTATAGAAGAGGGAATTTATCCTTTTGGTTAACACTAACCTACTGTGTTTTCATGCGACCAACTCCATTAAGAATTTAATTTAAGATACCATGATAACTTTTCCTTTTTGAGTCATTTGGAAATTTCCATGACAGCGGAAAAATGGATAAAAGGATATCCGTACTGTGTGCCGTGATTACAATTACAAAGACTAACTAGAGTCACTAGAGGCATTATAGTCTTCAAAACTTACTTTAATTTCATAAAGATTGTAAGGAACTTTAAAATGAGCTAAAGTCTACGTAACCAGCTTGAGTTTTGCCGTATATTGGTGCACTGGAAAGAAATTAAGGGCTAGATTCGATCGTACACGAGAAAAAACAACCGAGTACTCATGATGGCCGTGTCGGAGGAAATAATTTTTTTCTGTTTGAAAAAAACAGATAGGAGATCACTTTTAAGCATGTGACCACAGAAAATATAATCAGAATTCTTTTAACTCAGCCAACAATGAAAAACTAAAATGATGAACAACTATCCACGCGTCCCCATTTGGCGAATGTGATAGTAGGAATTATCTGTAGGTACTATTATATGTTCTTAGTTAGTGGCAGGACCATCCATTAAAGTCCAGTAACGGTAGTTTCATAATTAAAAGAAAAGAGAAAAATGGACCTAATTTTTTAAGCCCAGGTCCTGCACACGTGTGTAAATATTATGTGCATTTTTAGAATTCTCAAAATAGCCTTTACTATATATAACAGAAACATAAGCCAATTTCTCTCCATATTCTTTTTCTTCTCAGATTCAGTTTCTCTCTCTCTCCCCCTCTCCCTCTCCTCTTCTCTACTGATGCGGGATTTAATGAAATCAATTCATTTTCTTCATTCTTTAATTTCTAGTTTTTTATATTAGGATAAAGCTTGGAAACGAAGAACATCTTGATCGATTAGTTTGTGATGAAACAGTGTGGTAATATATTTTTAGAACATCTTGATCGATTCAAGAACCCAAATCGATTCTAGCCTTTGGTAAGTTGATTTTCCTTATTAATCTTCTTCTCGTAATGTTTTTCAAGATCTAATCATTAATTAGTTGATGTTTGATTATGTTTTCCAATTTGCACGCATGATTAATCAAGTGTTCCTTCCTTTTCATGAAAATAATCCAGATCTAGATGAATAGTTACGTTTTTTATTCATTTCGTTACTAGATCTGATTATACTAGTTTTCTTTTGTTGGGTTTAGGTTTTTTTCAGTTGTTTTTGTGTATGAACTATCAGTACGTATATGATGTACTGACAAAAAACCTAGTTAATTGTTTAGTTTTTGTTTAAATAATTTGTTTGTTGTTGTTTGATCCAGCAGTAATATATGCATACTGAATAATTACGTTTTTTTTATTCATTTTGTTACTAGATATGATTATAATAGTTTTATTTTGCTGGTTTTAGGTTTTTTTCGGTTGTTTGTGATTGAACCATCAGTACATATATGCTATACTGACAAAAAACCTAGTTAATTGTTTATTGTTTGTTTAAATAATGATTTTTGTTGTTTGATCCAACAGTACATATATCTCATACTGGAAATAAGATGCTTTGATTTTATTTTTTTTATTCATAGACTTATCACTTCTTTTGATTTTGTTATATTCATAGATTCCTTACTTATCTGTTGATTTTTAGGTTACTATGAATCAATAGTACATATATTGAACACTGAAAAAACTGCTTTGATTATGTTTTATTCATAAATTTTATTCACTTAATTCATATGATCTGCCAGGGCGTACTGATAGAAACTTCTGATTCTGTTTTATTCAGAGTTTTGTCACTTTTTTTTGTTTGATCCATGAGTACTTATGGTCAATAATGAAATATGTGCTAGTTTTGTATAAATTTTTCTGTGTTTACTGTGGATTTGTAGGTTTTCCTATGATTTAATACTGTACTGAAGAAATATTATAGATTAATTTGTATGATCCTACAATATATGTGATGTAATACGTTTTCTAATTTATTTATCATTGACTCTTACAGATTTGTACTCTACCTGGAAGCAGTGCAGCAAATATGTACTCGAATTTGTGAGCATTCAGATATATAATCGGATTTGTAAGCAGTACGACAGATATGTACTCAGATTTCTAAGCAGTGCGACAGATATGTACTCAAATTTATAAGCAGTGTAGCAAATATGTACTCGAATTTTTAAGCAGTGTACCAGATATGTACTCAAATTTGTAAGCAGTGCAGACACACACGTTTGGTAGTAATGGGTATTATGGACATTTCCATGTTTTAATTAATTTTGGACCTCCGGATAAAAAAAAAGATCCGGTTGGACCCTACTATAAATAACTATATGGGTCTAGGACCAAACAAGAAATTTTTCAATATGATACCCTTGAGTAGGGGCATTTAGCCCAACCAACTGCCCAAAGACGAACTTACGACCATAGACCGCTGCCAAGTCATCACGGCCTTATATTGGTGCGCCATAACCGTCCACATGAGCACACATACAAGTTGATACGTTGCCCTTAGAGTTGATTGTTCTTCTGAAAACAATTAACCACAATGAAACAAATATTATACAGTTTCTTAAATCAATCAACTGATTACTAGTTTTTGCATGCAAAACCCTTTACAACGACTTTTTGGTACGAATATAAATATTTTTTATATTTTTTTTTGATCGGTAAAGGCAAGTTTTGAATATACATTTTTTAATGCATGGCCACTTCCTCTTAGTAGCAACCCTCATGCAAGACATCGTTCAAACTTGAACCTCGCATGGGAGGAGAGATTAAAAATTTGATCAAAGTTATAGAATTTAATTTAACGAGAAGTATGCTCGAGAATTTAGAGCCACAGACACGAGGTTTCGACCTTCGTCACCTAGTGGGATGACTGAATATATACAGTCAAAGAAAGCTACATTTAGCTCATCTCGAAAATTCAAATTAGTAATACTCCCTCCGTCCCACTCCTAAGTGACCTATTTGATTTTAGATTTTGTCCCAATGATAAGTCACCTATATCACTAAACAATGAGATATTCCGGAATTATCCTTTTAGTTAATTATAAATAATATATGAAATATGTATAATTTGATAGGCATGTTTATATTCGTTACGTAGGTGTTTTAAAATGCTTTTCAATTGTATGAAATTTGCGAACATCCGTGGATTATTTTGAGAGATAAACCATTTTTAAATTTCACTAGTTATTATTCATAAGAGTATAATTGTAAAAAATAATTAAAAATACTATTTTCCTTGCTTGCCTTAAAAATTGTGCAAATTTCAAATAGGTCACTTAGGAGTGGGACGAAGGGAGTAGTAAATTAGTAACCCTGCCCTGCGACATTTTGATAGGCTCGCGTGGTATGCGTGAGTCAGTGAGTGTGCTGATAAAGAAGAAGTAGTTTTGTGGGCTGCAATTAAAAAGTTTTGAGGGCTAAGAAGGACAAAAGAGTGCCATGAAATAGTAATTTCCAAAACTTTTTATCTAATTTTGCTAATAGTTAAAAAGTCCTAAATTAATTTGTGCTAACAAAACTAATTAAGATTTGTGATTTATTTTAGATTAGTGATCTCATTTATAGTTAGCGTTGGAAAATCAAAACTAAAAATTGGGACAAAATATTAAATTTAAACTTACGATTAGGAATCTAACCATAAATACAGTACACAGTTCGGAGTCCCAATTTAATTTCTAAAACTCTAATTTAATCAAATCTAATTTATTTATACAATTAAAAATAACAAAAATTTTCGATTCTTACCAAACTGATACTTTTCCATAATTTTATTTTATGTTCTATACTTATTGGCATGTCAAGGAATTTCGATTCAGAGCGTCCTGATTAAAATAAAGAAGCCTGTCCATCAAAAATTTAAGGTCACTCTCTCTCCAAGAAAAAACTCAACGAAGAAATTTCAACAACAGATCTGAGCAGGAGAACCTCAATGAAACTACTCCTTCTACTTTATTTTCTAATCTGATTTGCTTCTAGTTTCCTGATGTTTTTGGATTCGAACCTATTTGTTTCTATATTCAACTCTTTCTGGTTTTTCTCAGCATTTTTTTTCCAGTTTTTTTTAGTGATAGACTTGGGTTTCTGTTTGACAATAATATTTCTTTGTCTCTCTCATTTCCTATTTTTCGATCTAGGGCTTTAGTTAAGTTTTTTTGTTGCCTTTTTCTTAGGTCTGTTGTTTGTGGTCTCCTATTTTTTCGGTTGGTTTTTGTTCTCTTGTTAGTGTTTGCTGATCATATCGGTGTTTCAGACTCGGGTTGAGAATTACTTTAAGAGCTTGTTTCAAGTCGTATGATTTTTTGCATCCAAAAAAAAAAAAAGACAACTTAGGCAAAGGTCTATTCACGTCGTGTACCTTGGAATCAAATTACCATGTTATAAAGGGTAGTTTAGAGTAAAGAATTCAACGCGTGTGATCCATACCTAACCGAGTAGGGTTGGAGGCAGTTGATGTGAACTAATCAAGTAGTAGTAAACACCCATAAAAGGGGGAAGAGAGAGTGAGCTCTAGCCTCTAGCTTAGGAGGACTGAGAACATCACACTCTTCTAGAAGTTGACTAGTTATTTTATAAGTTTATTCTCGAACCAAATTGGCAAAGTGCACAATTTTCACCCCCTGTAAGCATATCATCATCAGTAAATAATATTAAAAACTCTTACTCCCTCCGTTCCAATTTAGATGATGTTTCAGGAATTTTCACGCAAATTAAAATATGAAGAGATATATAAAAAAAAATTGTCTATGCCTTTGAGAAAAGCCTTCAAACATTAATTGCTATTAATGTATTTAAAAATAAACTTATGGTTCCAAGACAAATTGTGTGGGTATTGTTAGTAGTTTTGTGGAAAAAATATGAAAACTATCAAGTAATGTGGAACAAAAAAATAATTCTAGACACTCATCTAAAATGGAACGGAAGGAGTATTAGTTTGTCCTATATGCCATCTACCATTTGTGACCAGCTGAAAGTAGATCCACATGATTGAAAATTTGCCAAACGTAAATGTCAAGACGCTCGCTCATGCGAGTCTTTGGTTGAACAGGTGCGTTATGTATATCATTATTTTGATTATAATTATTAAGCTTAATTTCCATGGAACCAAAATGCGATCATATATCAGATCCAGTAGTTGGAAAATTATGAAATTGTTATGAGCCATGTGGTCTGACTTGTTCAAACCACATCTTCAATTAGCGACAAGCTTTATGCATCATGATGGCGATCACAATCAAGACAACAGCTTATGAGAAATTTGCAAACGTACGGTTAATTAAATACGAAGGTTACGTCCTGCGCATTTGAATCTAATAAGAAAATTAACAACCAAACTAAGCCAATAAGGATTGCGCGCAAACGAATTTATACCCTGTCCGGCCGGTTTTTTAAGAACTTTCCCAAAATTGAAGCCCTATTTTTCTTACTAAAATGACAAAATTCATACGTCTGCATGATGAAATAAAATTGAATTTTACAAAAAGGATAGTATATATAAAGAGCCGAGGTTTATTCTTGTGTGTTTGATTCTTCGGAGCGCATTATTTCTATGGAAAAAGAGATTCTACCAGATACATTCTTGTTTTTATTCTTGTTGCTATACTTTTGCAAATATATCCTAGTAATTCTTGGCACAACCTCATCTGACAGTTGGAGGCCAATTGTATGTATGTGGCTGTGAAAACTGGAGATCCGATTGTTTAAAATAAGCACGAGAGTTGTCGCATTGGCGCAGCTATTTTAATCTCTTTTCTCCCTCACCGTCATACACGGATACACCAACTTTCAGTTTCAGTAGGCTACCCGCTACTAGTTGCCAGATTTGGTGTTATCATTCATACGTAAAGAGTTGACTTATTTAATCATAGATTACTAATTCTGGATAAAGATGCCATTAATTCTTTATTGATCGGATAAAGCCTAAAGGTGCAGTCTAAACACTGTACGGTGCATTTTTCAGTCGCATCTAATCTGAAGAGGGTGCTACTGAATAAACTAATAAACTGTGCATTTTCTTAATGCAACACGATTAGACAAATATCTTCACCTATATCGTTGAACGGTCATATTTGACTACGACGAACATGCTGGATCCAGTGGAAGGTTTTGGCAGTGATATACCCTTAGCTTTGAACACGACCAAAAGTCCATCAGCCGAAGAGCCCTTCCATTGATCATGAGTTCATCCTTTTTCTTAATCTTGTTATAGGTGGAGATTTGATCAGCAAATACCTGCTGTCTAGTAGAATAATTAAGTTGTATATGATGGGCGTCTACATTTCTAATACTACTTCCGATACCATTGGAGATGTAACCCTAGACTAGTTAGGCCACTACTCCACTCCACTTGCGAAATTATTCCCACCTAAAATGTCATAATCCTCTTGTGAAGTTATGGTCCATATTCCATAACTAGGATAAGGATATTTTAGAGGATGGCTGCCGGTATAGACCTTTGTTACATACTTTTTTTTTTTTTTGATCGGTAAAATTAAAAGACCTTTGTTACATACTAAAAGTCAATCTTCAGTATTCCTAAGAGAAAATAATTCAGTCGGCAGCATGCACCAATGTGGTTAAGCATCATATAAGGTGCTCAAATCCATGAATTTGAACTCCACTAGTGGATGGTCAACGGTGTTGTAGGATTCAGGAATGCTAGTTGTGTTTATGGCGGGAAAGAAAATTCTATCCAGTCAAATGGAATATCATAATATCTCATCGATATCATTATGAACTTTTGTTTATGGATGATGATACTCCCCTTTATGTCTTTGATAAATATCAGTCATTAAAACTTTGGATGATGTTTTCTTGTTATGTAGCTAGCAGATGAAATAGTCATCTTCCCATGCTCAAACATATAAAACAACGTGATAAACATGCCAAAGAATGGACATCCTTAATTGCCTATGACACCGTTTCATGTTTGTCTAACTGACCAACAAACTGCAAAGAACTACTTGTCCGTTTCATAAAAAGAGAAACATCAGCATTGGACTTGCATGCACGTAAAGGCAACTAATGACTGATCATCAGCAACGGATTTTGCATGTACCCTAGGTAATCGATCACAAGATTTTTGGTCTGGCCGGTCAACTGACCTTGCAGCCCCATTTAACTCTTTCCTTGATATGCATCCTTGACCTTGATACGAGGGAATGGGATCAAGAATCAAAAATCACTTTAAAGATAACCATGCACCACCGTACTATAAAGAAGAGATTATCAAGAATCTCCATTAAATGGCCTCATTAACTTTTTGCCTAATAAGTCAGCACCAGATTAATGGAATCCTTGGGGTTATATGCCTTGACTTTGACGTGTTTCCTCTGTTGAACGAATCCCTCAACAATGTGACTATTTCTCGAATTACCACCTTGAATCTTCTGATTCAAGTTTTATTATCCGAAGATCAGAGAAGAGAGGCTGGTAAAAACTAGCCGCAAAATTTCTTTTCTCTTAAAATAGCGGTAATGCTCACTGGGAACCCCTCATTTCATATCCATTGCAGTGATAGGATCATTCCAAAAACAACTCTATTTTCATCCTCCCGTTTTTGTACCAGCAAAAAAGTGCAATCTTAAAAATTAATAGCAGATAAGAATTTTCTATTTTCAAAAAGTCCTTTTTTTGCAATTTGTTATATTTGTGAGATTCGTAATAAATAATAAAGAAAAAGAATCTAAATAGGTAAAGCCAAATTGTCCTAGTATTCACACGCAATCAACACCCACCTTTGACTCTCTGTACGTATTCCACTTAATCTTAAGTCTCTATAAATTCAAGCTCTTTCCGTTTGTCATTTCTGTGTCCCTCCCTCTCTTTGCTTCTTCTTTACTTGTATAAATTAAAATCTCCTTCCTTTCCAAAGGCTTTAAGAATTCTGAATACCAAAAACATGTCTAAAATTGCATCAGTTTCTGTTATAATTCTAGTCATCTTTTTCGTCTCATTAGCTCATGCAGCTCGCCCGGAACCTACAGTTCTTCCAAACAATTCTCTTGCAGAATCCCAACAGGTATGTAAACAAATTCTTTCATTTATTTATTTTTGAATTAATTTGGGGTTTAAGGTTTACTTTTCCTTTTTGCCCTTTACGTTTCATTTATTTATTTTCCTTGTGTGTTTTTGTAGGATGTTGAAGTGGATGATGATTTAGAATTCAGCTGTAATGGAGTTGGAGAAGAAGAGTGTTTGAGGAGAAAAACACTTATGGCTCACGTTGATTATATCTATACACAGAAGAAACATACATAGATATAGATTAATATTAATTAATTTGCTTCGGTTTTGTCGAAGTTATAGATGGTGATCATCATATACATATATGAATTTTGATCCCTGGATTAGTAACCTTTTAATAATATTATTATCGTATCTTCATCTATACTTACAATTATTCTAATCTAATATCGTTCCTAAAAATTCCCGAGAGATTTCTTTGGTTGGGTTATATAAATTGTTGTTATCAATTTATGGATCATCAAAATCTCTCTTTTAAGTTCATTTTGGACCTCAAAGATTTGTGCAGCAGTACATGCTAGCTTGGCCTCCTTGAATCACCATCTTCCCTAGCTACGTAGCATCATATGCATGGTTAATAACCAGCTTGCAATTATCCGAAATTCCGTAAGACACTTGGTTACGCGTTTGTAATTATTATTATTTTCCTTGCCATTTTGATATGACTAGTGACTACTAGTGATGAATCGATGATAATTGACTAATTATATTCAGTATCTTCTCGAAGATATTCATTACGATTTCGACTTAATAGTTGTGGACTAGTGAATGGGCGTGGTCCCATGACTAGTATCACGGCTGTTTCCGAGTCGTATAAAATTTGGTTGTGGGAAATTTGAATCGATATTTTGTCTACAGAACTCCATCGCATGAAGAGTTTCTTAATATCTCCCGCATGCAATGCAAGTATAACGTAAAGAAATTATGAGACCAAAACTCATTAGTCAATCTGCTGTAACCTACATGATGTTAACTGGATTTAATTAGAGGAATATCCCAACTTTGAATTTATTTCTTTATTCAGTTTTCGTAATCCGTTTGACTAACAAGATATAAATAATTTAACGCACAACACGCTAATTCAAAATTAATCCATAATTAATCTAACATTAAGATATTAATCCATAACATCAAGGAAAAAATGTAACAGAGGATTAGCAAGCTTTTTTCTGAAACACCCACTAAAAGTCCAGAGATGAAATCCTCTCAAAAAATTATGTGTTCATACTAGAAATTAGCTTGATATATTCCATAATTACATCAGTGATTTCCAGACTAGCGAGACTGGCTAAATCACCACATTTACAATTTTTTTTCTCTATGATAAGATATCGCGACGATCTTATCACATTGAAGTATTTTTTGAAGTTAAGGCCATTCACCATGAGAAGGAAAAAATTCCATGGACCATTCCATCCATGTTAAACCAGGATGACGATGTCTTGCAAGATTCCCAAAATTTGTCAAAATCACTTTTCCAGTACTGTATATATTCTTTTGTACATACAATGCCGTCAGACTCGTCACATGGTGAAGCTTTACTCGTATAAAGCACTAATGATGTCTTTACTCCTTAGTGGAGTTTGATATCTCAAACTTATTGCCAACCCCTTGCATCCAATCACGCACTATTTAATGGCGAGGTTTTCGAATTGCTTTCACTTTCCTGTACTTCCTCTCTATCATCTTCTATTAATCTCAGGTTCAGTACTCAGAATTTGTCGTATCTGCAACTAGTACAGGGTCATCATCGTTGGCGACAGTCAAATATTTACCTGGATTTTCAGGGCCATTTCCTTTCCAGCTTGAATATTATGTACAATCAATTATCAGATACTAATGGTGATTGTTCGGCAGTAACAGTAGTATTCAAACAGATTTATAATCTGGGATATAAATGATCAGGTACATAACTGTTAGTAATATCGGGGACAAAGCCTGGCTGAGTAATAACGGCAACGGAGAAAATGAACCAGAGCTGTTCTTTTGGTAAAGTCGGAAAAGAATATTCCTAAAGAAGACACGCTAATCTTTTGGTTTGCCGGTGGCTAGGGCTGGCAATGGAAAGCCGAAATCCGAGATCCGTTTCCGAAAATCCGACATCCTATAGGATTTAATCTAACATATCGGATATCGGAATCCGATAATCTATCGGATAATACCTCTTAACGATATCGGAATCGGATTAGGCTGCTTCCGTTAGGTTAATATCCGATATCCGATAGCCTAGGAGTGTACTTGTAATTTCCAACCCCTAGATTTTATCTGTCGGGAGAATAACCATTCAGTATGTTTAGTCTTTACTCATTTTTTTCTCATTTTTTCTCATTCTCTAGCAAAACTGAACACAGAAACTCAGAAGATCGGTTTACTCGTGATTTGATCGAGAGAGAGGGACTGATTGATCGATTTGATCGTTATTTGATCAGAGACTCTCACTCAAGAAGTAAGTCATTAATCACGAATTTAATTGATTGTTTCGAAGTTAGGTTTTTTCCCCCAAATCGATTGCGTATTTGCATGTTTGATGTTTGAATATTTCTGTATTTAACTGTTAGAATCAATCATGTTCTTCTTTTAACTTTTTCATTACAACTCAATTCAGATAAAATTAGGGTTTTCGATTTTGATTTTGAATTTGTGATTATTGGGTTTTTGATTTAAATAGAGATGACTCCTGATTGGGTTTTCGATTTAAATAGAGATGACGAGTTGACGACTGATTATTGGGTTTTCGATTTGATTTTGAATCCTTTTTTAATTTTTACATTATCTTGATTTGTTAGCTGTAATCTTTAGTTGTAGAGAATTGTTAGGGGGTTTCTATGAAATCTCATGCTTGTTATAGGAACTAGGTACAAAACAAACTTGAAAAGCATTTTGAACCATGGACTGATTTTCCAGGATAGTCCAATTTGTTAAATTTGTACTCTATTCAGACTATTCTGGACCTGAGCATGTACGCGGTGTAGACAAGTCAGCAGTTCTTTGATTGTGTAGATCTTGGTTTGTTACGAGACTTTGAGTCTTTTTAGGTTTAGTTATAGTGTGGGTGTTTCTTAGTCTTAAAGCACTGTCTTAGCACTTTGAATGTCTAGTCTAGTTAATTTGTTGTTGCTTTTCCTTTAGAAAATGTTATTAATGATATGAATGTAAACGTCTCCTGGCTCTTGCTGTGTTTAATACTGCTTAGGTACCTCAGGTATCAGATCAATGACCAACTATATATTTAATGATTTTGGTGTTGCATTTCATACTGCTTGTCATCTAATCTGATGTATCCCACACTTCTGGATGTTGGTACTGATTTTCATCTTAGTAGTGTGTTTACTCAAATCTTAATATGTACGTCTCTAAATTTATAGCCATAGATTAAGGGGATGATGCACTGTAATTAATGTGTTGCTATCTGAACTTCATTATCATCAAATACTGGATCTATCCATAGTGGTTCTCATGCACTGTAAGTTAGTGCTTAGCTGAAGATACACTTTTCTTGTTGTAACATAAATCTGCATATCTACTAGTGCTTGTTGTTATGTCTGAAACTGATTTGTCTAATGCTAACTGTTGAGGAGAGAAGGTCTTAGTATAGCAACATATAGAATGTTCTGTAAATTTCAAAAGAAGTAGGAGCATTTAAAGCACCTAGACTCATTCACGATAAGTAGTTTACATAAAGATAAAAGTTATATTGGGGATATAATGAACGTTCAGCAGTTGAGTATGAGAAATTCAGAACAGACTTGACCAAATTTTTCAAGGCATATGAATCTCAAAACGACACTTCAGCTCCTGCTTTCTTTAATTAGCAACTATGTCTCTCGCATGGATGTAAGAGGCCCATGTACAACTAACCCAGATTATACTACTTTTTTGTTGGAAAATGATGAATATGATGTTCAGAAATCTGAGTTAGAGACGTACTTAGAAGAACCAATTCTTCCAACTGTGTTACCCCAAGATGAATACAATTTTGATATATTGAGTTGGTGGAAGCTAAGTGCCGCTAAGTACCCAATTCTATCAAAGATAACAAGGGATGTGTTGGTTGTTCTGGTGACCAATATAGCATCAGAGTCCATGTTCAGCGATGGTGAAAGGGTTCTAACAACACTCAGAACTTCATTAAGTCCAGAATTAGTCCAAGCATTACTATGCTTAAGTGATTGGCTGCCAGACTTCTTTGATGCAGGTAAATCTTATTTTCCTTTGCTTAGTTCTTTGTTAAAAATTGAGACTAGATATCGATTTTTTGAGTGAAAGCCTATGCATTTTGCTTGTTTACACTCTTCATAGTAGTGGTAATTCAGTTCCTTGTAGTAGTGAGAATGACCTTAAGGTTCCCATGACTTGGGATTTGCTGTTGCAGAACCCCAAATGTGAAAGCTTGAAAATCTGAACCCCCTAGAATTGACCCTTGTGTAGATTAGAAAGGCATATGCAGTTTATTTTTAACTGGCTAGACCAGATCTTGGGGGTAACAATCGTTTTACCAGGCCCTGCAGCTTCATTTTTCTTCTGTGAAACATTGAAAGACATTTTGTAGCAATGTTTGCTCTCATCTGTAACTTTATTATTAAATTTCTGCTCACCTTGTGTTGCACTGTTGCTTATAGTGGTGAAAGCTTTGAGAAACTGAAATGTTGGATGTCAGAATTTTCTTATCAACTGATTCTTTGTGATTTGCGAATGCAGATATGGAAATCGTGGACTGGAGTGAAGTTGTTGCAATGATACAACATGTCAGGCAGCCAAGCAAGATTACACTAAGTTACACTACTCACTAGCGGGTTGATATTGTTAGCCTCTGTGACTGTTAGACATTGTTTTTTTATTTTTTGGCTTTGTTTTAGCCTGTTGTGTACTTTCTTTTGCAGTCACTAGACTAGGGGTAAACTCTTTAACTCTAAACATTGTGCTTGTGTGGGTTTGTACTTTTCACTGAACATTTCGAACTTAAAAGACAAAGACTCTGTTTTTTTCAAGCTTTTAGTTTTTTTCCTAGTTATCGGATTTTAACGGATAAAAATCCCGATATCTGATAGCTTAACCTTAACCTTATCGAATTGGGTTTTTTGATATCCGCCGGATATTATCGGATATCCGATAATACTTAACCTTAACCTTAACGGAACTATCAATATCCGCCGGATATTTATTCGATAATTCTTTATTCGTTGCTCTGGTCTCAATGCTTTGCTTTTGAACCCTGTTTCAGGGCATACCTAAAACTTTCAGGGCATACTGAATAAAGACAAAAAAGGGGTTGTAAATAGCAAAATCAGAAACTCCTTAACCAAATATTTTTGATAATGGCAAATCTGCCCTTTCTGTATTAGTGATTAATAATCTGGATTAGTGATTAAGATAATTTGATTAGTGATTAAGATAATTTAAGAATTATAAAGGTTTGTGTAGATGAAAAGTTTTGGGGAAAAAAATTAGGTTTTTATTGAGAAGGAGAGAAAGAAAAGGAGAATGTGAGAAACAAATTTGTATCTTGATTCAATGGAGGATGAGGAGGGTTATGCATCTAAAAAACCTAGGAAAATACACATCAACTACAACAATGATCCGGAAATGGATGATTTCTTAGATTATGAGAATGATTTTATTCAAACTCAAGCACAAAATCAAACTCAAACTCAAGGTGATGATTTTTATGAGCCAAATCCAGATGATGAGTACATATATGAGGAACCCAATGCTTCTAATACACAGGTACACTTCTATCATGTGTTTAATTTCACTTTTGTAGCTTGAAATCATTAAAAGTTTGTATTTTTCATCATGGTTCGGCGAACCAGGATAGGGTTCCGCTTAAAATTATGAGTCGAACCTACCCAATTGATGAATAGTTCGGCTAGCTGAAATTGTTTGCGTTATGCGCGGAACATATATTTTCCACTTGCAACCTATTTGCTAGATAATAGTTCGGCTTATATGAAAGTTTCATAAGAAAACATGTTAATGGTTCGGCTTATTTAATGAATATCGTATAAGCCGAACATATCATTATTAACGGTTGGGTTCATAATTTGTTCATGGTTCCGCTCATATTGTGAATATCATATAAGACGAACCTCGAAACTGTACTAGGTTCGGCACATATTGTGAATATCGTATAAGATGAACCTTATAGATGTACCAGGTTCGGCACATTTTATGATTACCAAATAAGCCGAACCCTACCATTAATTTTTGTTTGTAGTATCTAACCTTGTGATATTCTTTGTAGATCGTGCTTGGTGGACCTGTACCGGTAGAAAATTAACCTGATCTAGTAGACGTAATTCACGAAGATACTAAAGATCACTTCCAAAATGATTGGGTATGTAAGAACTTGTTGTTTACCTTAATGTTGTCGGAATATTCCGAAGTTTTTCTTACTAATTATTTGTGTTTTAATGAATGTAGACATGGAAAAGTAATACCGAAGCACAGGCTTGGGCTGAGGAACACACAATGAAGATAGTTTGTGTACTAGTTAAAGGAAGACAAAGCCGAGGGGGTCGGTTTGAAATGATTTGTGAACGAAGTGGAAGCGTCACTAGCAAGGCTAAGAAGAGTTTTGTATATGTTGGGAAGACTGGGAGAAAGAATATGACAAAGACGAAGAAAACAAAGTGCCCTTTCAAGATCGTTTTCAACCTCAAGAGCAAGAATAAGTCCTTGAACAAAGATAATGAATGTTGGGTTATGAATAAAACAATTATGGATTTTCGTTATAAACACGCACGTCCATGTGGCCTTCATTGACATGCAAAAGTAGCGCGACTCAAACCCAAGGAAATTCTAGAAGTGGATAAAATGGCACGAGCATGTATGCCACCGTCTAGGATTCTTAGTAAATTGAAGGAGGACAACAAGAATAACAAGTAGACTATGCAAACTATCTACAACGCAAAAAATAAGATTAGAAGACTCAATTTGCAAGGTAGGATGGTGATGCAACAAGTGATGTGGTTAGGGGTGAAGAATAACTACGCTTGCCAAAAGAAGTTGGATGACTTTGGTCAAGTGACACACCTTTTTCTTGCCCATCCAGAATGCGTCCAATTGGCTCTATGCTTCCCACAAGTTCTTAAATTGGACTGCACGTACAAGACTAACAAATATGAGATGTCGTTGATGAACATTGTTGGGCATACGTCGACAAAGTCACCGTTCACCGTAGATTTTTATTTCTTGAAAATCGATAAGAAAGAGAGTTATGTTTGGGGGTTAGAACAATTGAAGTTAATCTTCCGGAAGGGTGCTCTTCCTAAAGTGTTCCTATCCGATCAAGATTCATCGTTGATGTATGCTATAAATAAGGTATTTTCGGATGCTTTCAACTTTCTTTGTACGTTTCATATATGGTGCAATGTGAAGAAAAAATGCCAACTGATAATTCAACCACTTAAGATGAAAGAATTAGAGAATATTGCTAAACTACCGGCGGAAAAACGAGTAGAGAAAAAGAGGGAATTGTTGAAACAATATGAACACAATGAGATGTTGTGGGATTCTTTCCATGGAGAATGGGAAGCTTTGATATGGTCATCACCGAGGATGTCTACGAAGAAAACGTTAAAATGCTTATTAATCATTGGAGGACCGACTACCCCGACATCATTACTTACTTGCTCAAAGATGTGTTGGAACCTAATAAAGAAAGGTTCGTGTCTTGTTTCACAAATCGACACAAACACTTCGACAACCAAGCCACAAGTATGGTAGAGTCGGCTCATTATCGGTTGAAGAAGAACCTTTTTGGATGTGTTGACACGTTTGTCACGGTATTTGATGCAGTTGATGAATATTTCAAAAGTGATGTTGTGAGAATTAAAGCGGCGCTCGAACATAACCTTATGTTCAAACACAAGGATTACAAAAGTAAATGGCAACGGGGATTAACTTATAGAGCCTCCTATCTGTACATTGACTTATTGATGAAAGAAGTAGATTTGATTGAGACATTTGGCGCCAACTTGGAGGAAGAGTGTGTTTGTAAAATGAAGACATCTATGGGACTTCCATGCTGCCACGACATACTTCGGTACAAGGATGAAATCATACCATTTGAGGATATTGATCATTTTTGGAAACAATTAAGATTCAATCCTCTCCCAACCGAAAACGACGAGGATGATCTAGAGATTTGGGACATGGCAAATGGGAAAAAGTTGGCGGAGATGTATAGGAAGATGTTCCGAGATCAAAAACAAATCCTATGGCAAAAATTGATGTCGGTCATGTATCCCTTCACCCAAGAGAATATTTTGGAACCGGAGAAGGGGGTCCCGAAAGGTAGAAAGAGTAAGAAAATGAATAATTTCCAAACTAGACAAGCAAACAAGGCACTATTGGATACCCATAGGGATCCATCCGGGGTTGATATCCATGATGAAATTATGAGAAGGAAAAGAAGGAAATTGAGAAGGTGATGAAGGAGGAAGAAGTGAAAGTTCCAAAAAAAAAAACATGGTCGTCCGAGTATTCAGAAAGCCGAAACAAGTAACAAAGAGGTCAAGGAAAATAAATGTCCGTCACAAGCAAAGGATAGTATAGAGGACGTCAAGGGGAAGAGTAAGATGTATCCTTCACAAACCAAGATAAAGGAGAAAAGGACCGTACATGAAATTGGTAGGATGAGATGACCCAAAAGAGATAAGTCCGGAAACTATTTGAGGCATGTCAATTTTATATACGATAACTACTTGGAAGATCTATCACCGATAATTCATGAGCATATTGTAACAATGGACGACGTACAAGGTGATAAAAATTATGGATATTATGTCACGGCGGAACAACTTGGTCCTTTTAAGGAAGGGAACAATCCGGTGCCCCATGAAAATGAAGTCAACTATATTAGGCAACGATTGTTATAAACCCTACTTCCGCAAAAAAGAATTCTACAAGACAATGATGAGAGGAGGTCCAAGGGGATATGCAGGGGTGGCAGCGGAGTACATTGCATTCGAGCGTCGTTTACATGGGGATTTAATAATCACCCAAGAACATTGGATGTCAATGCCCGTTCGGGTTTTTAATAGCGGAAACATTCGATTGCGTCGTACATTATTTCGGGTGGACGGGTAATAGTTTTACTTACGCGCCTTCAAAAAAACCTTGCCATGATGGTGTCAAAGATAAAAGACTCGGTATTGGTTTTGTTCAAAATTATCATTTTATCGGCCTCAAACTTTCCCCCGGTTGCCCATTACCACCCTTGATGACTGCAGCCTTTTGGCCTAGATTTGAAATTAATTACTCGATGGATTTGTGTGCAAATTATGAAACGGAAATGAATCTTTGGAAAGCTTTGAATGTGTCGCTCGCAAGTGGACAAGTAATTATGTTTTCAAGTAATGAGGATGAAGATGATGAGAAAGAGGTTAGTGAAGATTATGAGAATCGTTTAGGATCTCCATAAAAATGTTCTATGGATTTATCCGCGTATTCAATCTATTTTGTGTCTTTTGGTTTTCGTGTATGATGAGGATGATACAACATTAGAATTGCAATTACATGTACCCTCAAAACTTAATATTTGAGTGATTTACTTTATTGGTATGAAATGTATCATTTTTTTTGGAACAACCTTAGTACTAATTCATCAACCAACTAGTGACAGGTTCGGCTTGTATATCAACATACAAGACGAATCACCAATGGAAACAAGAACCAAGAACACAGGAGATGGTTCGGCTTATAAAGTACGCGCCGAATACATAACTAAACGAAGGCTCCGCATGTAAGTTTAGTTTCATTTAAGCCGAACCTGACAACTTGAAAAAACAGACTTTGTTTGTCAGGTTCGGCTTATACATTAGTTTCATGAAAGTCGAACCTGCCAACAACAACAAAAAACAGAGTTTTTTTCTCAGGTTCGGCTTGCAAATTAGTTTCATTCAAGCCGAACCTGAAAACTTAAAGAAAACCAGGGTTTGTTTGCCACGTTCGGCTTGTAAAATTAGTTTCATGAAAGACGAATCTGACATGATTCTTGAACACAAGAATTATTGTCATTCCAAATAGAGTTTTTTTCATTCATAGAAAATGTAGATTACATCCCCGTTACATAGTAGCCTTACAATAAATTTCTAATATCCTAAATGGGTAATGAGAAACCTTCTAAGAATGTTGTAGTGATCTTCGTATTTGAAATTCTTTCTTTTCCATCTTCGCCATTCCTCTAGAGCTCGAACTTAAATATCAGAGTTTGTTTTACCCTTGAGTTTGTTAGAGCATAGCTCGGTCGACCTCGCATGCGTTGTTATATCAAGCATGTTTGTCAATGTTAGTGATCAAAACTACGAGTCTTGATTTCTAGTCTATTATAGCTAAGTCTCGTACTAGGATAGAAAAGTGTAGTTGAGCTCAAGGAATTCATGGTGATTCATCATACAACGACGAAAATCTACTCAAGGAACCGTGGAACTTCATCAACAAAAAGGTATGTGGATACTTGAACTTATCTATCACTCAAAAGTCTATCTATTCTATATCCTACTTCTTATGAGACAAAAGAGTTGTATGCTATATAGACTGGATCATACACATTTGACATTTCGAGCTGAGTATTCACTACTTATCTTTTTCTCGAAATCGTGTGTTGGTAAAGCGTTTCACTTTGATCAAGCTTATCTTCACCTAGTGACGAAAGTCATGAAAAGTTTCAATTACTTTGAGAATTGCTCTGACGTGAAACGGTCTGTGAATAACGGCTATATAACGTCCTCTGAGAATGTATTAATGATTGGAATGGGAGATTAGATTACATAACCATGTATTCCTTAATCCGAAGTTTTCGAACTTTGTTGATTAAGAGAAACCGGAGGAATTGGCTTTGCCAAGTCCACAAACCCAGTCCGCGAACTGATGGAAGTTCTCTTACCGAAAATTTCTGCTGGGATTTTCTAAAAACTCGTTTGCGTGTTTAGTCCGCGAACTCAATCCGCGAACTGGCGGAAGTCTCTTTGCTGAGATTTTCTGCTGAGTTTGGAAAACTCTTTCGGTTTCCTTAAGTCCGCGAACTTTTTTGTGAGCTTAAGTGGTTATGATATAAAGATGTGCTCTGAACATGAAACTTAAATTCCTAAGGAATGCTTTATGCAAACCGTGGCTATAAAGTTCATGAGACGATTCATCGAATCGAATCATCTTTGTTTCAATTGTGTCTTGTGTAGTTACATAAGATATCATAGCAATTGAACAACTCTCTAACTAGTTCATTTGAGTCAATTGAACTAGTTATGGTGAAGAAGAACTATGTTAATATGAAATTCTCATATGGTTAACCTTTTGGGTTACTATGTTGAACCAACATACACGTACACGTTTGGGCACGGTTTTCACAAACCCAGAAAACGTATAACCAAATGTGTGTGACAAGCTAAGTTTTCGATCTAACGGTTGAGAGAAATATTAGCTTGAATCTAAATCAGGTTTTCATCTAACGGTGAATATGGATTTCTTTGTAACTAAGGCAAAACCCTGATTTGAAGACTATATAAAGGAGACATCTAGCATTGTGCAAAAACTAATCCCCACACGTCTGTGTGATACTAGTGCGTTCGCTAGAGTCGATTCTCCTTTAACCTTTGGTTTTCTTCTCTAAAACCAGGTCAACGACTTAAAGACTTCATTGGGATTGTGAAGCAAGACCGATACTACTTTTATCGTAGTTGTGTGATCTGATCTTGCATCTTCTATCGTACGAGTACAAACTTTGATTGGCTTGAGATCGTGAGAGTTCTCCGATAGGCAAGATAAAGAAGTCACAAACATCTTCGTCTCACTGTTTGTGATTCCTCGACAAACCGCTTGTGTAGTCAAGAAGGATTGTTGAGAGGTGATTGATTAATCTAGGTTGTTCTTCGGGAATATAAGACCGGATTATCAATTGGTTCCTGTTCACCTTGATTTTATATCTTAAGACGGAACAAAACCTAGGGTTTTTCTGTGGGAGATAGATTTATCCTTTGATATACTTTTCTGTGTGAGACAGATTTGCTTATTATCAAGTCTGCGATTTTGGGTTGCAGCAACTCTTAGTTGTGGGTGAGATCAGCTAAGGGAATCAAGTGCGCAGTATCCTGCTAGGATCAGAGGCGTATGAGTACAATTGTACCTTGGCTCGGTGGGAGATTGATTGGGGTTCAACTATAGTCCAGTCTGAAATTAGCTTGGAGTAGGCTAGTGTCTGTAGCGGCTTAATACAGTGTGTATTCAATCTGGACTAGGTCCCGGGGTTTTTCTGCATTTGCGGTTTCCTCGTTGACAAAATTTCTGGTGTCTGTGTTATTTCATTTTCCGCATTATATTGTTTATCTTTATAATTGAAATAATACAGGTTGTGCGTTAAAGGTTAATCGATTGGAGATCCGACCTTGTGGTTGTCGATTTCATTGATTAACACTTGGACATTGGTCTTTGGTACCGTCCAAGTTATTCCTTGTATTTGATAAAGACTCGCTATTGTTTTTAGCTTGAGTAAAAATCAAATAAAGAGAGAGATATTAACTCCTTGAGATACTTTTATCTCGACTGAGTCTAACTGTCTAGTTGATTCTCTAGCAAAGTATTTCGGAGTTAGTCCATACAAATTGTTGATCGAATTTTGATAGTGGTAAACAGGTTGTCGTTCACTCAGACTTTGTTGAGATCGATTCTAGGCTTTAATTAAAGAAAATACTAAAAATAAGAAAATATGTATACAAAATAAGGTCACAGGATGAAGAGAGACCGGGACTCGGGATTCCATTTCTTTTCATGTTCATGGGATTCATAAATTTATCCTAGGAAATTATAGCTCAAAACAAAAGAAATATCAACTATATTCTTTGTCAAAGTAGATTTCGTAAAACATCAATTGTAAATTACAAGCATAGTGTATCTAAAGCACCTAAGACTAAGCATACACTATCTAACAAGATAACAACTGATTAATAGAAATCATAAATCATTTAAAATCGGTGCAAAAAGTAAATAAGGAATTAATTAAATTACCCCAAGGATGAAATACAGCTTCCTCCGTCGTCCCAATGTTGGGGTCTAGCTCCACATGGTGAAAACACACTCAAAGGAATTTTTCGTTGCTCAAAAAGGTGTTTACAAGGAGAAAAGGTATAAGCAGTGAGTTTGTAACATAAATAATTGTTACAAAACTAACTGTTACAGAGAAACACTAACAGACTGTTGCGATTTCGAAATGATTGTTACAGAAACTGTTACAAAGATATTGAATTTGAAACTATAGGCAACGGTTTCTGCGACTGTTCTTGACTGTTGTTCTGTGCTCTTCTTCTTCTTTAATGGCAGCAGCAGAGACCAGCTCTGCAACTCCCGATTCTCACCTCTATTCCGTCCCCTAACTCTCATCCCCTTCTTCTGTGATCCCAACCACCTATATATACCATTTGGACCGAGAATGAATTCTCATAACTCCAAATAATCTCGGCAATCAATCAAGAATAATTTCTTTTACTTCCATGCAAGATATGGGATTTTGTTCCATATTTTAACTCCTCCACACGCCTGTATCGTCCAAACACGTTGATAAAAGGTCTCTGGTGGAGTAAAACTCCTTGCAGCCACATGATAACTTCTCCAAGCCACACAAGACGTACGGGAAAGCACAACAGACCACTCGATACTCTCGCGTCTCTGTTCTTCTTCAATTCGTGACACAGCTCATTTTTCTTCGAAACCATGCCATTGCCAAGCCTGTTTTGCTCAGACAGGTTGATATGAGTCCAATCCTGTGCCCAAACCCGACCAAAATCTTCCCAAAACCAAAACAGAAAATCACGGAATATTCCAACAACTGGTCTTGCTTCAAACGGATTATCCATCCAAATTTAGCCGATTTTAAAGCCCATACCATCCCTGTTTATCTGAATTGATCCGACCCAACAAAAATCATCCATTGAATCTTACTGTAACAAGCTCAAATCGCCTACCCTAATTCCAGCAGGTTGAGAGTTGCTTTTCCCGCCAAAAACAGAAATTTGAACTGAAGAAGAAAGGGTTGCCCCCTATCCGTCTGTGGAGTGTAAATAGCAGCTGTCCAATTAGGGTGCCCCTTATCGAAAGCAGGGGAGTCCGAATAACATGTGTCCTCCGGTGCCAAAATCAACTTTTCGAGCCGAATTTTCCAAAAATATTTATTTCCCAAAAATGCATACAAACACATAAAATAACAAAATTAGTACAAAATCGAGTGCCAGTAATATATAGTATTGAGATCAAATTAGACACAAAAATGTGTCTATCAAATACCCCCAAACTTATTATTGCTAGTCCTCGAGCAAATTTATTCTAGAAAAGAAAATCATTTGAACCCCTAGGTCTAGTGGCGGAGTGTTGTCTCCGGAGGGTTACCAGAGGTGTACCCACAAAACCTTTACTTCTAATTGGTCACAAGTATCCAAAGATCTATGATGACATACAAATTCTCAACCTATCTCCAAGTGACTAGAATGCCAGAGAAATTAAAGGTGTGAGCTCTAAAGCTGACTAAAGAAAAGGGGAGACACATCTGCAACACTGCTAGATAACGAGATATTCGCTACACAGCTAGATAAACATTGTAAGATGCGTCCGCTGATTTACAGCTGAATAAGATTAGGAGAGAGATAAAGATGAGAGAGACATCTGCTACACAGCTGGACTAATTACGTGTGATGAGTTGAACCAGTGCTGGAAAGATCTTGTGCTAGATGGAAAGCGGACTAACAAAGCAACCAAATGTATCTTTCTTCGACTCTCTCATAGTGATCAGTAGAAACAACGTCTTCTTCAGTCTTCAACTGTTGATGATAAACTATCGAACCTCATAGAACCTTGACAATTAACTCTTCTCTTCGATTTCTTGCTTGACTTAGAAATTTCTACTTCCCTATGGCCTTATTGAACAAAAAGAACGTAATGACGATTTTTTTTAATATTATTATTTTTTTTGAATTTAATATTATATGTATTTATATTAATACAAAAATAATGATTATTTTTATTTTTTTTCATTTTTTTTTGCTCAAAAATTACAAGAAAAAAATCTACATGGCCATGAGAGAAGGACTTTTAAACTTGGATCTTCGCAACTTGTGATGTCTTTGTATCATGAATTCCAACAACTTATATCATTTTCTCTTATAACTTCTTGTAACAAGTCTTCAACTCTGATTTTTGAATTATTCTTTTCTATTGTTGCTTCTAAACCTTAAACGTCTTCAACTTTCTTCATAGATTTTGATGTCGCTCCGCTTATTGATGATGATAAGTTTCTACAGAGAGAGAGTCGTAATCCAGTAACTAAGACTACATTGTGAGGTTGCTTTGTCTTTCTGGCATTTCCTGACCTACTTGCCTTTCCATCATGGATGGTTAGGTCCATCAAGGTTACCCTCTAAAAGGAACAAGTTCTCTCCTGAATTTCAAAGATCTCAATGTCTTTTTCTCTAATGTCTCAAAAGATTGTTATCTCTAGCATTCCAATTTCTATCTTTTCGGTGAGAAACAATATGTAAACTTAGATAACCAGATACTATGTGACGCTAGAAGTTTCAAAAAAAATGCGACTAAAAAGTTTCTCCCATACCCCCAAACTTAAATCTAACATTGTCCTCAATGTTCTAAAGATGAAATTAAAAGCACGAACAAGGAGAAACTGTTATCAATTGAATCAAAAGAGATAAGGAAAGATATTACCGTGTCGCATGAACATTGGGTTACCTCCCAAGAAGTGCTAAGTTTAAAGTCTGCAGCCAGACTAAGAAAGGATTAGTCACCTTATAGAATCATAAAGTAATAGCCGGAATAACTGCGGATCACCAAAACCAAATAGGGCTATCACAAGTAAAAGAAATCTGCAACATGCCAAGAAAATTAACGGATAAAGCACGCCCTTGTCTAGTTTCCTGTTTAAGACAACTACATCTAGCTGTGGTTCAGGTTCAGGTTCTATAACTGGGTCTAGATAAAATATTTTCATGGACTGCATTTCCTCGTAGCTAAGGTCCGA
>NC_039358.1:51288109-51288329 GCF_003573695.1 Papaver somniferum | reverse complement strand
TGTGATCCCAACCACCTATATATACCATTTGGACCGAGAATGAATTCTCATAACTCCAAATAATCTCGGCAATCAATCAAGAATAATTTCTTTTACTTCCATGCAAGATATGGGATTTTGTTCCATATTTTAACTCCTCCACACGCCTGTATCGTCCAAACACGTTGATAAAAGGTCTCTGGTGGAGTAAAACTCCTTGCAGCCACATGATAACTTCTCC